>NC_090985.1:2137500-2257500 GCF_041146395.1 Eulemur rufifrons | reverse complement strand
TCAAAAACTAGGTCTTTTAGCAGTTTAGATAAAATAATTTCTCTTCTTTATCTTCCCTTCTATTATTCTACTATTTGCAGACAATTACTTATATATTAGTCACAAGTGCTCCATCACACAATGTGACATAATTGGCAATTCACTGAAGACATGGGAATTTCCTCTTGTCTGCAGAGTAATAGTTTCTTATAATAAGAAACATATGTGAGGATTTTTTTAAACTATGTCTAGACTTGGGATCTTTCCCAGGAGAGCTTCCAGGTGTTTATCTAAGCATAACAGGCCAAATTACTACATTTTAGAGGCTGGGAAACAGGAATGGCATAACAAAAGCATAAATGTAAGTGGACAGCCTCATAATTCTAAAATGAATTTGGAAATTGGAGAACCTTGAATGAAATTAATATGCTGGAACCATGAGGTTGAATTTAATGTGAATGTCTATTTGTTAATCATCAACTGATGCTATTGTTCTCAGCTCTCTTTTCACATCTGGCTCTTCCTTGTCACTTGTTAAATGTAAATTTTCCTGTCTAACTTAGTGCAAATGTTCACAGCAGGCCTGTGGTCTCAAATCTCAAATCATTTAATATAAATGCGCCAATGAAATGTTAAACTCAAATTCAAGATACTCATTCACGACCTGATTCAGAAAACCCAAATAGTGCCTACGCTAATTCATTATGGAAAATTTATTCATGAACGTCTCTTTTCCTTCTCAGATGGATAAACCAAATTCTTCAAGATTTTCAAAAAGAAACTTCGCCGTGGCAGTCTTTTACCCAAAGCCACTTCTCTGTTCTGCATCTGTAATTCTGGGTCTTGGAGCTCACTTCTGTGCCAGGTGACTCTAAGTTAGTTTCTGCTATAGGGATGACTCAGGGGATCTTGGAGGACAAGAGGAGGAAAAGAACTTTTTTCTTTTCCGTATACGGTTCTTGCTAGTGTCACCGCAGTAGTGGCATCCCTTCCTAGCAGCAAAAGTTAGTTCTAGATTCCAGCTTCCTTCAGCACTCCCTCATCGTCATCATGGACCTTCATCATCATAGACTTTCAAGTAGTTTCAGCTGCACTAAAGGATGTCCCCTTCCCAAAGGCCTGAGTTCCAGCTCAGTGGGGCCCTGCCTACAAAGTTCTATATTCTGATAACCCCAAATTCTTTCCTTTTTTCAGTTCTATAGGTGGTAATTGCTTCTCTCTGTGTGTGTGTCTGTCTGTGTCCATGTGTGTTTCTGTGTTCCCTAAATGTTTCCTCTTTGCTCTTTTAATACTCCAACTCCAGTGTAACCAATTCCCTATATTAAATTCTCTCAGTTGAGATACCTATTAAAATTTCTACTTTCATGACTAAACCCTAAATATTACATTATTAGTACTAGTCCCAGGAAACAGACCTTCAAGGATGGGATACTAGTTTTCAGCTATTGTTCCTTAAAATGCTTTGCCTCCAATACCAATTTGTGAGGACTACTAGAAGATTGCTCTCACCTAGTAGGAACAATAGTATATACTGTTCTTGTGAGTATACAAGGTCTGTCCAGAAAGTATCCAGCCATGTAATATGAAAAGCAGAGACATTTATTGAAGAAGATACAAGATACAAGAAACATTATACATAGGACAATGACATCTCAGTCCCCTTCAAAGTAGGCACCTTGGGACTTCACAGAGTTCTCCCAGCGTCCTTAACCTGACCCATACACGTTCAACATTCCCAGGTGCTCTGCTTGTTGCAGGCCTTCCAGAGCATGGATCACTTTCAACAGATTCTGAACCATCTTTGAAGTGTTTGTACCACACTTTTATTTGTGCTGCACTCACTGCCTTGTCCCCAAAAGCCTTCTGAATCATCCGGATAGTTTCCGCTGAGGAATGTTCAAGCTTAACGCAAAATTTGATGCAGATTCGTTGCCCTACTCTCTCAGTCATCATTTTGAATGCAACAGCCACACAGTGCACGTGCTCACTCAGGGGCGGCTAGCCCCCCACTGACTAGTACAGTGAAGTTGTCATTGTTCATGCATGTGCATTCCAGTCCACTCTCCTTAGCTGCCAGCTTACATCCATGTCGCTCAGACTGTTCTCATTATATTAACAATGGGGATACTTTCCAGACAGACCTCATATATTCAGTCTCGCCTCAAATCCATATTGATTCCCCTGTCTCTGCCATGACATAGTCCTCAGAGATCCTAATTATCTTGACACTCCACAAACATCACACTCCACAAACATCACTGCTATGGTGACATCACTCTGATTGTACCTGATGAACAGCAGTAACATGCAAGCCAGAGGGTGAAAGGTAAGACCCATAAAAATGTAGGTGCCTGTCACCTCAGTGAGGTTACTGGAAGAAACTCAAAGCACCTCAAGTGAAAATACTGTTATGAGCTTCAGCAGGAGAATCACAGTGAAGATTGTTACAGTTTCGGATCAAAGCTATGCCCTCTTTTGCAGACTCAAGAGCTAGAATTACCTGTTCAGTTCCATGTATGGACATCCTTGGAATTCCAGGAGCTGTCTTGTCATATGGGAATCTTTCCACTACCCTTCCTCCAAAGAAGGGTTTTCCTTATAGGTGTTTTTTCATAGCCCAAATGAGTGTGTCCCTTGCTATGCTAACAGATTAGAACAGAAGCTGCATACCCATAAGAAAGGATTTGTCTTGATGAAGAAGTGGTACTTTGCCAAGTCCCCGCAAGTGGGCACATCCTTTTGCAACTCCACACATTCTCCATCAGGAGTTGGTTGAAACTGATTCAGTATAAATAACAAAATATGCAACCCAGCTTCCTTCTGGTGCATATAGTTTTCTTATCTCAACTTTTTCTGGTGCTTTTGTAGGGCTTTTCCTACTTGGCATTTTCATCTATAATTTAATGGAAACTTTAAGATGGAATCTGAACTGTTTTAATTCAAACTGCCATCTTCCCCAAAGCTGGTGTGTGTAATTTTTTTAATGAAAGGAAAGGCATATTTTCAAATTGTGTTGCATTATGTCATAATCTGCCAATGATATTTTTGCTGGATTATGTAAAATCACTAGCAATTAGTATAACAGAGACAAATTAGATGAAAGCTGTTTTTGAAGCAGATATATAAAGTCTCAAGATGTAGGCATCCACTTGCCTCTCTGTTGAGAAGGCAATATTACTTCTTTTACTTTTAAAAGAGAACCACCAATAACTAAAAATAATTGGGAAGGATAATGTAAATGCAAAATCCAAACATTCTGTAATACTACTGTTCCAATTTCTTCCCAGAAATACTAAAGATGAAAAATTTTGGTTTTCTATCACTGTTTCCCTCGGGTGGCCTTAAACAAGTTACTGTGGCCCTCTAGCTCAACGGTCTCATTGTTAAAATAAAACAAAGTCTCTTTTGGATCAAGAACTATTCCTGAGAGTTTGTCCCATTTGAGGATAGTCTCTTCTCAGAACTAATATCATCTATAGCATTTGGAATAGATGGCTAGTACATTAATTATTTCTAAAGATCAATGGATTGATAAATCAGTAATCCCTAACCTAGCATCTACGTGTCCCCGTCAATGTTCCATGTACTTTGAAAAGTAAAAAGAGTCTATAAGAAAACACTTGACTCTAAGACTATTCCAGTCTAGGTAGCAAGAAACAACAGACAGCTAGGGACAAAGGTAAGACATGTACGTTTAAGAGCCACACATATGATGTGGACTGTCCGGTTCTCACGTCCTGTGTCCTGCAGGACGCTGCTGCAGCGTCTCTCTTCCATTTAAAACCCTTTGGTTACAGCAGCTCCTCTTGCTATATCCATGCCCCTTCGTACGTGCCGAGAGGGAGTTCTGCTGTTCCGACAGCCCTGGGAGAAGCAGGGCATTCTGCGAAGCTCTTTTGGGCTTGCCCTGACAAGCACAAGCTTCTCAGTGCCCAGTGAGCCGTCTCACTGTCAAAGAGACTCACCCAGGTAGAGCCGGGACACGGGGCTTCGTTCACAGAAGTGCACCACCACCTAGGCCCTAACTTCTCCTAAACTCTTTCCTAACCCCCACAATATGGGGAGTATTTTCTAAGTTCAGTATGTGGGGAGTTATGCTGTGACTCACCAAATATTCTCTGTGCCAGGAATTTGTAAATTGTTTCTGGTCATGAACACTTACCAATACAAAGGCACACTCTGCCAAAATACATATGCTCATTCATACCACGTCACTGTTACCGGTTGCTATCTCAAGGAATTATATGTTATTTATATATATATATATATATATATATATGTTATATATTTACTATGAGGTTTATTGTTCATGGTGGTAGATTTAAATCTGTATTTCTAATAGTTTTAATAATCTAAAGTAGTTTGGCTGATTTTTTTTTTCAAATCTGATTGATTGCAGTTTTTAAACCCACGAGGTAGCTGACAACTCATCCTGGGGGGAGGAGATGTGTCAGCTCTGCTATTTTCTTCTTTCTCTCTTGTCCGTATTTTATAGTACTATTTTTGAACCAGAATTTCCTTTCAAAAATCTTTTAAAGCTACTTCTCATTTTTGAAGGTTGATTCTGTTAAATTTAAGAAATATAATCCAAAAACCCCTAAACCAGTACATAGAAAATATAATACACACATTCAGAAAGAAAGAATGAGGGTGACCAGTGCCCACCGATATAAATTGGAGCGAACCGATGAGCACATGTGTGCATAGAGGGAAGTAAAACTCAACGGAAATCAATCTGCGGGGAGGGGGAAGGAGAGGACAGCCGAAACTCACCGAATGGGTACAATGAACAATATCGAGGTGATGAGTACTCTTATAACCATCATTCAGGCATTATAACAGCAATTCATGCAACCAAAATACCAAACCTATTTGTACCCCATAATACTTTGAAATAAAAAAAATAAGATTTTAGAAGATGTCTTAAGTAGAAGACAAAACAATATAAAAACTCTATCATCTGAAAATTCTAACACAATCACCTAAGCAACTCTAAGAGGAAATTAAAACCAATTTACAGACTATATAGAAAATAACAATAATTAAAACTTTATATTAGAATCAATAGCATAAAACTATTGTCAGAGGAAGATTCATGGTTTTAAATGGTCTGTTAATAAACAGATGTAATTTATGAAAATGTTTTATTTAAGTATCTAATTTAAGAAATTAGTAAAGGAACAATAAAATAAAGCTAAAGAAATCATAAGGAAGGGATGATGTAGACACATGAAGAAAAAAACTAAAGAACCCATTTATAATTCTGTGTTAAGTAAAATTTGAGAATTTCCATGGTGACTTCCTAATAAAATATAAATGGTTAAAATCTACCCTAAGAGAAAACTTATAAATAGATCAATTACCAATGAAGAAATAGAGAACATTTCCTAAGAATTACCCAGGCCCAAAGGAACAAATATTTTCACAGGAGAGTTACAGCAAAGTTAAAATGTTTTCTACACCTCCTATAGGGGCAGCAGTTGGGGTTTTAGGAAGAATCTCAGATTATAAGAGTAGCCACCTGTCCTATGTCAACGTTCTTTTGGAGGATAAGGTTGTTGCATTATTAAGAGAGAAGATGGTTCTTTAAATTCCAATTTAATAACTCTTCTCTTCTAAATAGAATAACCATGTATTCTGATTTTCTAAGATCTTTTTGTTCCAGAGATAATCTGAGTTTTCTAGAAGTAGGTAGATTTCAATATGTAATGATGACACAAATCTAATCATAAGTCATTGAACACTGAAACCCTTTAATAAATGACAATTGACAAGTTATGGCGAGCACATGATTTTAAAAATTAATATATGCATGATGTTCAGGTGCAGATATGCTATTTTAATAGCTAAAACTCACAGGGCTTGTGTTGGTGCCTTGAGCTAAGTAATTGTGGCCACAGGTCAGAAAAGATATGGGCACAAAGTGATATCAACAAGGAACATTTCCACATGCTGTATTATAAGATTACTTTGCCAGAGTTCAGAGATATTTGAAAGGTTTGAAAATATATCATTATATCTTTAACTTTCATGTCAAAATGACTATAAATGATAATTTTTAAAAGAAGATTTACTTTTTAAAAGCTTTGCCAAAAGAATTGCATTTGTTAAAAGAGACATGACAATTTGTCTTTCCACTTATGAGATAAGCATGACTCAAGGCAGGAAGTATGACTTAAAATATATTAAATCTAAGGAACTCAATTAGCTGTGGAGTCTGTAGTGTCTAGGGCTTCAGTGAATAAATTTCTTGAGATAAGATCGTGTAAAATGAGGTTTGTTGCAAAGAATGTGGGTAATTGTACACCACGTACTGCAAAACTCAATCAGTTATAGATCTTTCTATTATACTAAGTGGTGTGCTGATAAATGTATATTAACCAGCCCTCCAAAAGAAATTCTTTGATTTATAGAATTTGCCAGTGTTAATGGTGTAAATATCCACATGGTTGGATTAAAACCTACCAACTTGATGTCACCAAAAAGAGATGTACAAAATCAGCTCTCATGAGCGGGTCTGAGTTACCTCCAGCGCACCACTAATTCTAGGTAAATTTTCACATTCTTTAAACTGTAATTTTCATTAATCCAAATAAAACACGAAGTTATCATAAAATATGTTCTTGCTCCATAAGCTCAAAATATTTTACTTCAGGAATTGGATGGCATTTCATGTCTAACAATTGTGAAACAAAACATTCATCCAGTCACAAAAGTCAACATATTAGTTTAAAAAGTTAATGTGGAAGATCTTAAACACTGGCAGGACAACCCTGCCAGTCCATGACACCCTTGACCTTCTAAAAATTAATGTAGATATAATTTTCATAATATTTTTATAATTTTAATAGAAGTAAAGATACTGGAATCATTTTGTGCTTTGTCAAAATGTAGAACACACTAATTGTCTTATCTGGATACTAAATTTACAAATCTAGTGCTCAATCTTGAAAGAATATTAAAGTTTTGCATATGAGAATTTCAACATTATTTTAAAGCACTTCTTTAACACTTTTTTCCAAAATCCCATATCTGGCTTGTAATTTGATGCTTACTCAATGCTACAATTATTTTTCATATTACTTTTTCAAAGAATGGTGGGGCACCACTTATTAGTGCCACTGCCTTATGAGAATCACTTGTACCAATATTCAGAGTAAAGACCAAAAAATTGAAGCTTTCCTAACTTAACATTCTCTAATTCAGGAAGGAAATTGCTGAGAAGTATGTATTACATTTTGGGTCAGGTTCAGCAGGTAAATGAGAGTTAGATTTTTGAGTCTTCTTGAGTTCGTGCTGTGACTCCAAACCCCTGAGGGACCCGGGCGTTATTCTGTGAAAATCCTATTCTGTGAAAATCCGTGTGCCTTACGAATGCTGCTTGTTCGCAGCTGTTGGAAGTTGTTTTCTGTCTTGTTGAGATCTGTACGTGTTTAATGTCACAAATGGTATCCTTATTCAAGCTTGAGTAAATCGGGAACTACCGCCGTGGTCCTTGGAAGGAAAATTTGAAAGCCCCTGTTCATTCTAGAGGATTCAGTTGAAGGCATGAACTTCAATGGACTTTACCTGCAGTTAAAAAAAAAAAAAAAAAAAAAAAGGGAATTTTTAAAATACTCTTCTTGTATTTCATTTACTCATCCATCTGTAAATACATTCGTTATTCACTCAGTACAGTTCCTGAGTCACTACTATATGCTAGACAAAGCGCCAGGGCAGGGAATGAAGATGGGGGCCGGAGGGACACAGTTCCTGCCCTCGTCCTCCATGCAGCCCAGCCAGGAAGAGAGCCAGCAAACAAACAATTGCCTGAAAGAGGAAGTGCGTAGCCCCAAGGGGACATGCAATAGTGGGGTTGGGCATTTTCTTGGTGGAGGAAGGACAACATCATTGGAGAAGTCATACATAAGCTGTTACAGGAAGGATGATGCTTTTGCATGAAATTCGTTTTCTTAAACCCTTAATGAGAACTTCCCGATGAAATTGGGCAAGGGCAAAGTGAGCATTGCAGATGGGTCCTCATAATTTTCAGGATGACATACCTACATGATATTCTACAAGTAAAGGACATTTGTGAATTTTCCCTCGAATTAGCAAATAGAAATTCTGACCTTGACAGGTGATTTCTGCCGATCAACAACTCTCAGAAGTCAGAGGAGCCATCAGTGACCAATGAAGCCATTTTATAAAATCTGTCTCAATAATTCAACTAAATTGCTCAGAGACTCTTAAAAGGATTTTTTTTAAAAATTAAAAGAATAAAGATTTGTTGAACAAGATGGATTCTTCCAACAACATTGTCACCAAATTCAGAAATAGCTGAATAAAGGAACTGATAAGGTGAATACGATGAACTTTCTTATTACCAAAGTACGTTTTAATTAAAAAAAATTGGAAATGCAGATAGGCACAAAGAAGATTGAAATCACCCGACTTCCCACTCATAGATAACCTCTGTCCACTTTCCACTGTAGTGCGGATGTCCAGCCTTTGTGCACCTGTATTTGTTACAGAAAGATTAAATACAACAGGCAACATCACTGGAGAGGAAAGAGTAAGAGTTTTGGCTTCGTTACTTTCCATTTTCAAGAATTTGTACAAGTTATTTCACCTTCTCTGCCGCATTTGCCTCATCTATAAAATGGGGCTAGAAGTCATCGTTGCGTAGTAGAGTTGTGGCTCAGCTGACCGTTTTCATTCGCGCCCATTGGTACAGTGGAGTGCGGCCTCAGACGTGGGTGCTGTTTGTCTTCTCTCTCAGTGGTTTTCAAACTGATGGTTGTCATGAAATTGATTAGGTGTCATAATCAGCATTAGAAAGGAACACGTGAGGGAAGAGAATAGGAATTTCATAAAACTCTTATTAAATGAAAAAATGAAATATTAATACAGTGTCTGGGTTTTGTGAAACTCTATTTCAGCCATGTGTATATGGGGTCAAGGACTTGTACTAATGTCTTCTGGCTGTGGACTCCGGTCAACAACACGTGAAACCATTGCTCTGAATCACAACACAGCCACTGCCTGGGAACCTGCTTTGCTCTTGCAACAAGACACCGTGGACACTCCTTTATATAGTTCAATATTCTTCCACACAATCTTAATGCTGCACTTACTTACAGTATTTACTCACATGAATAGAGCTTGACTTTTTAAATAAATCTCCTAATATTTTGGCCCAATCAGAGAATTCTTTTCAATACCAAAGAGTTCAAATTATTTGCAGATTCTGTAGTCTTTTAAAAGACAATTCATCAAGTGCACTGCTACACATGATTTACATTGTATACTTTGGAAGATACTCTGTTTAAATAACTTTACAAATCAAAAAAATTTACACCATTTACTTTTTGATTTTGACTCTGGAGACTCAGAGTGAATAGGATGCTTGAGGGGGAAAAACAAAAGTTTTGGGTGAGCTTTGTTTAACTATTCCACCTGGCATAGCTGAGAAAGAGATCGGGATGCAGCGCTTTATGCCAGAGCACGTTGATTTATTGCAGCCTCTCCACTTACATTTCATTGTTTTTGCAAGGCACATGTGAATACAATTACACAGCAAGGTCAGCTTCGCTTCAGTGTTTCTTTCTTTCTTCCCCCTTCTCTGTCTTTTCTTCGTTCTTTTTCCTTTCCTTCTGTGTGTGCGTGTGTGTGTCTGTGTGTGTGTGTGTGCGTGTTTGCTTCTTCTAGGGCCACAGTACAAAACCTGAGACAGCCAACACCGTGGTTAAATGCACGGGCCTTTGTGTTTGATAGGAGCCCATAGAAAGCTCTAAATAACTTTCAGTGTGCATGATTTCTCTCCTTTACTAGAGGAGACTTAAAACCTTTTTGTCCTTCACAGCTCTTGGTTCCTAATGAGTGTTCTATAAATATTTATTAAACTGAACCGTCATCATTGGCCAGAGCTATTTGTTTAGCAAAGCTTGACGTCCATACGTTTATGAGAGTATGCATTTCAGATGGGCAAAGGTAAGTACGGCAGGGAAATCATTTCATTTATTTATTCAGAAAGGTTTATTGAACTTGTACCTTTTGCTGGGCACTTGTATCCTGAGCAACAGAGACAGAGAAGTGAGCGAAATGAACAACCACGTCCCTCTCGGACCCTGATGCTTCCAGAGATATAGACAATGAGCATTATATGTGTATATTAGATGGCCGGTGGTGGTAATCATGAACCCACATGTTGAACAAACACCAACTTCTATTATCTCTCCCTCCCTTTTAAAATATATTCGGAGAGGAGGGTGTCGCTCTGCCCCTTGAAGAACATTCCAGCAGGCTAAAGATTTTTCTGGTTATACTCAGGCAAATCACACAAACAATGAGCTAATAAATAAAGTCTTTCAATTCCTTGTGATCACAAATATAATCTTAATTTAGTCGTTGAATGCCTACTCTTATATAAAAATCAAAACAAACTTGAATCCAAGCTTGAATCTCTGGCCCCTGTCAGAGGCAGGCCAGTTGCAATGGGGGGTGGGGCAGCCTTCTTCCCTCTTTCCCTGGGGGTCCCCCCAGCTCCTAACTTCAGTTCCAGGCCCTGAGAGCTGGAGAGACCTGACCACCGGTCATACCTCCTGGGCCTGGATGGTTCCAGCCAAGTCTACAGCTCAGGGTGTGTTTGCGGGTTAATCTGTGACCCTCTGCTGCCCCTCAGCCCCTGATTCTCAGGCACTCGTTCCTCCTGGGCAGGGCTTCCGAGGGCTGCTGCTGTCCCCACCGTCTCTCTGTCCACACCTCCACCGCGAACAGTCGTGCATCGTTTGTTCTGATAAAGCCTGGAGTGCAGTGGGATCCCAAAGCCTGGGGACACCTCAGATTTCTCAGGCAGGAGGCAGGTGTCTGCCCACCAGGCATCATCCCCTCGCCACTTCCTCTGTCACTAAGGCTCAAGGTCAGAAGGGAGGGAGGACGCACAGCACAGTTATTTACACACCTGCCTTGAAGGCAGGGGACAGGCCTTCTCCAGAACCTTCTCTGACCCCTTTGTGCACTCTTGATATAGCAGAATCAGGGAGCTGTTACTACGTGTTCTTCCTAAATTCCACCGAAGGTGTGGGATGGTGGGATGGTTCCACGTTCGCCATCTACTCACCTCCATTAAAACTGAGATGGGAAGCACCCGTCTCCACCGCCTACAGGGCTAGAGGAAAAGCAAATAGGGGGGACAGGGGAGTGTGGGGTGGTCAGAGAAGTCCGCTCTGAGAAGGTGAGAAGGAGCAGAGAGCCTCACCGGAGTGAGGACGTGAGCCTGTGGCTGTTGCTGGGAGGAACACGCCAGACAGAGTGAGTCACCAGTGCAGGGGTCTGCGGCAGACGCGTGTGGTCTGAGACGGACAGGAGGCTGGAGGATGGAGCAAGGGAAGAGGAGAAGGGAGGTGGGCGCTGAGTCGCAGGAAGACGGCACATGCACCGTCCTGGAGGCCACGGCCATATTCTTTGAATTTTATTTGAGTGACAAGACAGCCCTCATCTTTTCCCTCTAAATGGCAGGAAAAAACACGAGAGGAACTCTCACTACAATTGAGTGTAAACATAGTAGTAATACCACTTTGGCCGTAGGCTTGGTGACCGGTTGATAACTAAGACGCTTTCAGCATTCTTGTTAACACACACGAGATTTATGACACAGTAAATGAATAAACAAACACTGTTAAGTTCAAGGGATTTGCTCTGTGGATTTTCTCTCATTAAAAGCCGATCTTCTTGACGGGAGATTCATCATCCTGATTTTATGTGCTCTGTTCTTAAATACGGGCCAATACCTTTCTACTCCTCGGCCCTCTCCCTTCTCTGAACATCTGAATTCAGCTGAAATGAATTTGGAGTGACTGAAAGGCAATGCTAGGGTGACTGTGAGAGTGACCGAGGTGACGTGTCAGTGAGCTGAGTGTGGGGACGCCCCGCCAGGCACGCGTGTGGAGCAGGCGCTGGGGCTGCCCCCCTAAGCCACTGCTCAGACTTCTGGAGAGCCCAGGGCGCTGCCGCCACCTGGCCCACCCCGAGCCTGGCTCTGAGAGCAGGCAGGCCACGCACGGGCTCAGGGACACCCATCAGCTGGGGAAGCCGCGGTGGGGCTGGGTTGGACTCCAGGTAGGTGGAGGAGAATTACACAAGGGGAAGCCATGTGTAATCTCTTCCAGGACAGGGAGGAGCCCCATTGCAGCTGCAGGGAGAGCCTGAGAAGGAAAGAGAAGGCTGGAGAGAACGGCAGGGGCGGGTTATGGAGGTCCATGTGTTGGTACAACACATGCGCCCTCACCTTAGTCACTGGAGGTAGCAGCTGGTAGATGTGGCAGGAAGTCTCTTCTGCGTTTCCTTACGAAGCCAGCAGCATGAGACAGAGGAGAAAGCCAGGACTTTGTGTACACATCAGGATCACGTGGAAGCTTTGATGTCTGGTCCTTGTACCCAGAGCTGCTGACTTAATAGGCCTGGGGTGCCAGCTGAGGGTGCACATTTGGGGGAGCTGCTCAGCCTGTCCTAAGGTGCAGCCAGGGTTGAGATCCACAAATCCAGAGCCTGACGGCTGTTTAGCCTTTTGCTTCCCAGCTGTGTGCTTGAGGGCGCGTTCCCGCGGGGCACCACTGGCCCAGTGCATAAGGCCCACGATACTTTCAGGGACTCTCATGAATGTCTTCATCATTTTTCTAATCAGAAGACAAAGGTGAATGTGATCCCGCCCGGGGTGTATTTGTCTTTATACTGATGCAATTGCAAAATACAATTTCTGGTATTGGTTAAAGATGGACGGAGCTGACCTTCATGTGTCGAAGGCCCGTGAAAGTCATGATGCAGCCCCAGCTGGGCCTCCCCTGCCCGTCTGTAAATGGGGGCAGTAGGGAGCTGTCCCCCGACGGCTGCTATGAAGACACAGGGGGGCTACTTTTCTTCCTCCAGGTGGGGGCTTGCCCTACTTTGCACATGCTAACTGCTCTCTGACGTTATTTACCCTATCATTGCTTTGAAGCTTCATAAAAATCTTTTCTTCTTACAAAATCTTTCTTTTATCCTCACTAGAATGAAGGAAGCCTGAGCACCGCGGACTGTATCTCGCGTGTATTTGCGGGAGACGGAAAGCAAACGCCGCGCAGCCGTGCTGACCACAGCGCTTTGCCCGGTGCAGATGTTCAGCCAGCACTGGTGGTTTTGAACGGAGTGGGAGGCAGGCAGGCGAGCACCGTGAGAGACCAGATCTTCACAGCACGTGCGCTGCAGGTCTGTTCCACACTGGGGATGGAAGTGCTCTCAAACAGCATCTTTCTGTGGTTTCCAAACCTGTGTGGTCACCGAGATCACCCGGGGAACCTCATGCCAGCTCTCCTGAACTGGATGTCTGTCTGCATGTGCACAGCACATGTATTGATCCCCAGACGAGGGGGAGAGCCCGCCAGGCGTGGGAAGTGCTGCTTTTGATGTCCCTCGTGCCAGATACCCTCTATGTGCTTCTCCACGTCCACTTCCAATGGTTCTCTGCCCTGCTCCGCGCCTCACAGACAGACTCTTGGACACTGTGCCGATGGGCTCCCTTGTCCTCTGGCTTCTGACTGGGGTCGCCTGTCGGGGGCACTGGCAGGAGACAGGCAGTGAGAGGAGAAGGAGGTGAGGGTATGTGTTTCTCTCTCTCCTAGCCCACCGTTTGGTGCTGGCTGTGACCTTCCGTCTAGGGCCCTCTCCCACAGCAGGAGTTCGCTTCAGGATCTGGGAGAGCAACTTCCAGGCAGCTGAAACCCAAGGACACTTTGCCATCCCTCCTTTGGTCTCCGTAATCTACTCGCACCCTTGTACATAGGCCCTTCCCTGAACTCTTCAGTTGCCGCTTCTGCAGCACGGCCCCGTCTTCCCCACTGGGCCTGGGTCCTTTCCTCCCCACGGTCAACTCTGTGCAGGTAATCCTGCCGTCTTAATGCGTCACCTCTGGAATCTGGAAACTGCAAAGTAGTATCAACATTGATGTTCTGTTTATTACAGTTTACTCTCTGGGTGGGTTTTTAAAAAAATTATGCTTTGCTTTCGTGTATTACTGATGTCTGCTTTATCTCCATGCAAATATAGGAGATTGTTTTTATTAGCATTGTTTTAGTTTAAGAACTTGAAGCCCCACGAAAGAAAGGTAACTTGCTCCAGGTCATGCTCCCAAGCCACGGCTGCTCTCCCAGGCCCAGCATTCTTGGCGAATTCACCCGAATTCCTCAACACCCCAGAGTGGGGGCAGCCGTCGTATTTAGCACCTGGAATTTACTTTTCACAAGTTGGCTAGCTGTGGCTTCTGGATTGTAGACTCCTCCAGTGCACTCTACCCTTTCTTTAACTTCTGGAGAGAGCTTTGGGGAAATATTTTTTTCTCTGTGATTGATGGGCCAAAACTCCCTGCCATGAATCTAGGGGCAGCAGGTTTTCTTCCCATTGGTGCTGAGGCAGCACTGTAAAACATAATGTATGGCCCTATCAGAGTGGGCATTTTCCAGGAAAAATGCCTGCTTCTACTTAAGTTTTATGGGGGTCTCCACTTAACATCTCCTCTGGAGCACACACATTGCTTCTCTGAGTCTTTCCCAGAGACGCCCAACGGACCAAAAGCTACATTATCTACTCTGACAGAGGAAGGGGGAGACGAGGCTCTTTGTAAAAAGGAAATGACACACTTCTTTTCTTTAACTGTTTGCTGGCACACATTAGTGTGCATGTGCGTACCTGGAAGTAATTATAATATGTTCTATTCCAGGAATCATGGAGAAACCCGGATACAGAGATGAGACTTAGAAAAAGGGACCCTTTTCATTTTGAGAAAGAAAAATTGGACCTGCAGCAGCACTTGCTGTCTCCTTTTTGTAAGTCATTTAACTTGTTCTGCGCCCCAGTTTCCTCACTTGAAGCTTGTGATAATAATATCCTCCTAATGGGGAATTAGAAGCATATGTCAGATAATAGATGTCAACACAGTGTACAAACCTACACTATCTTCTTGTGACCTTTTGGATCACGTGATTTAAAAACATTTTGTGTGGAGTTTGCATCTTTGATATGAGTCAAACAGATGAGGTCCCTTGGGCACATCTCTATGTGTCCCTTGTAAATATATTACCTGGGATGAGGACACAGTCGTCACTCCTCCCTGTCACCTGGGGTCCCGACTGGACAGAGCACACAGATGTGCGCCAAGGCGCAGCGGTGCTGGGGTCAGCCTGGGTGGGGTTTGAATCCCAGCTCCACTCTCCTGGCTGTGAGGCCAGGGTGTGGGATGTAATTTGCAGAACCCAGTGGACGTGCGGAGGCTTTTGTTCAAAATCTGTTAAGAATTCAAAGAGGCAGGAGCAGAGCGTTAACACAATCATGCAGGGGCCTCTTCCGAGTGTGGCGCCCTGTGCAACTAACTGCACGTGCCCTTGTGGCTGACCTGGAGGAGCTCATTTAACTGCTCTAGGCCTTTGTTTTCTCATCTGCACAATGAAAGGAGAGCGACTGCCTGGCGGGCTGTGTGAGGATGGTGCTAACGCGTCCCACGGGCACAGCGCGGCCGGCAGGCAGAGCTACTCTGCCACTCACAGTCCCAACGCCCTCATTGGCGTAGGGAGCAGGACCCACACTGCTCCATCTCCAGTCGTGTCTCGCATGAATCACTTCCACCAGCACAGTGGGCAAGGACTTGGGTAGGGTAAAAATCTAGATCCAGATGGAGTGAGGGTGGGGTAACTATTGTTACCAAATGTTGATGATTATGAACTATTACGATTGAGACCAAAACTAACAGAAAAAAAAAATCCTCTTAAAAAGAAGTTGGAGTGTCCATAGAGTTAAACAAAGAAGCAAGACATAACTGTTCTGGGCATTCCAGGCCAAATCCAGCCCAGCACTTGCTTTTACAAAAGAAATTTTATTGGAACACAGCCACATCCGTTCACTTACGTATTGTTCCGGGCTGCCTTCACGCCACAGTGGTAGAGTGGAGTACCAAAACACACACCATTTAGCCCACAAAGCCTAAAACGATGACAGTCCAGACCTTTGCAGAACAAGTTTGCCGGACCCTGATAAATACAGTCTGCACGGTTGTTGTGTGTAGAATAAGGTATTAGATGGGAATAAGTGTGCTTTGTAAAGAGACTAGCACTTCACAAATGCAAGAATTGATTGGGCCTCAATGCTGACCTGCTGCAGTGTAGGGTTATAAGGCTGCCTGAAGCTTGAAAAAAATTAAGAAACATGCAGGATATAATGATGTGGTCACCCAGTCAATACTTTACTGGTGCCAATTATGGGCAAAGCGCCTTGGGAACTGTCACTTCAAGGACAGAGTTAGGCTTGCCAAATAGCTGGTAGAAAAAAAAAAAAGGAAAAATAAAAGAAATAAAAAAACTTATTCTTTCATCAAAAAAAAAAAATCAAACCTTCTCGATTTAATTTAGCCACCCCAGCTATTATATAGTTAAAATCTCAGCTGTGCTTTTCCGAGGGCGGGAATGGGGGTGGGATTCCAGCACTCTGGGAAAGCTGCCAGCCCCTGGCACTGGAGCCCTGGAGTTTTGGGGTGGCAATAAAGAGACCCACATTCTCCCCCATCACAAAAGGTTAAGTTTCCAAGTCAAATCTTAGGAGTATGTACGTGTTACATGTTGCTGCTCAGCTGCAGAAATGCTAAGAGCCTTAATGAAGGTATTAACATGGGTTTTCTCACCCCCGCCACATGCTGCCCTGTCGAGATCAGGGAGGAGGCTCCGCCGTGCACATGCGAGAGCCAGACTGCGTGAGCGAGCCAGTCTGCGGCGCCGCTCTTGGCGTTTCTCCACCATTGTTCCGGTGGGCAGGGTGCCCCGGGAGACTGGCTGCAGGGAGGCTGCTGCCCAAAGCACAGCAAATTCTCCTGTCTCCAATCACCTGACCAGCGGCACTTTCATCTGCAAATCTGGCCCCTTCACCATCCTCCATTCTGCCAGATTTGAATAACGGGCTCCAAAGCAGCTCCTGTTGCTGGCTGAGGTACACCTTCCTCCTAAGCGGGGTTCACATTTCCTCCCAGGCACAAAGCCATGGGCTGGAACCTCCTTTCATCCTGAGATGAGGCTGTGCTGACTGGTGGTTAGAGCTCTCTTCTGGGTCTCTGTCAACACATGCAAATAAACTGATTACATTCAGTAAGAGCAAGGACAATTGAACTCGTAAAACATCTCGCTTTCTTGCATCAACCTCGATCATCTGTTTTACTTAAAAATAACGCCGCTCTCTAAGACGACGTAGACACTAAACCACCTTGTTACATTTCTGATTATTGTAAGAAATCTCCACTTCTTAAGAGAGAGGTTCTGATCTATCTTGGTGGACCCACTCTCAGCTCTCTTTCAAGTTCAGGTGATGATAACCAACGCCTGTTCCTCTTACAAGGATATTATGAAAATGCATGAGCTCATGCCTCCTAAGAGAGTTCTAGAAGAGGAGCTCAGAGCCTGTTATTGCCTCCTCTTGTTCTCTGCTTTTTCCTGACCTCTTTTTTCCCCCCTCTACTTTTGCTCATAGAATTCTACTCCTGGTGAGAAGAAAGTTCCCTGTGGCAATCTCAGCATCTACTCCACATCTTTCCTGGGGGCATGTTCATTATAAGCCACTCGTGTACCAAAAAATGGTGTGCAGTAACCAGCACTCTCTGTTTACCTTGGAAATAAGGAATTTTTGTTCTTAGAATGCAGCCAGCACATGCATTATTGAAATGTTACATAACCATAAAAATCCAGGTCATATCTCCCTGTGGGATAATCTCCAGCTTCTCTGTAATATCACCGTGTGCTTGCCAACCCTTTTCAGGTGTGGATTCTTTGCAAAAAGTCTGCTCTTTCCTCCCTCTTATTCCCCCAACATTTCTGCTTCTCTGCAAAATTTCCCTTTTGTGTGTCACTTCCTTTGACAATCTTTCCAGCGGAACCAGCTTCTTCCGCATTCTGCAGAACTTCCCCTCTCCTGGTTCCCTGGGAAGGGTGCCCTTTCAGAGGAGGGTCCCCCATTCCGTCCTCTGGCAGCCTCTGTGTCCCTCCTCCCTCACCTCCTCTGCTGATGAAAAGCCGCCTTACGCACTTTCTCCAAAGCCGATCCACCTGGCGTGCCCTTGATTCTAACAGGGACATCACCAAACACATCTTGCCTCGTGTTCTTGGCATGTTAACCTATTTCTCCCCACTGAATTGTCCATCCAGCCTACAGATATGCTCCAAACACGCACCGTCATCCGTGTTGTCATCTACACACACATCCACACCCATATCAAGACCTTTTGGAAGTTCATAAAATTGATTTAGGAAAACAGAGTGAAGATAGATATACTAGAAAATTAAGGAGTTACACTTGCAGTTGATACGACTACTAGATATAATAATATGTTTTAAAGTAGTCACAATTGAAATTGTCATGCCAGTAAAACAATCACATGGCCCACCAAAACTCTCAATAAATTGAGCTGAATGAGTAAATAAATGTCTATAATTATGTAATATAAAAATTAGAAAAAGAATAAAAGCAACTAATGTGTTATTTTAAAACCATTAAATCTTGAATAAAATTAGCTCCACATCTCATAGCATATAAAATAAATTTAAAATATACTAAAGAGCTAAGTTGTAAGAATTATAGAAACTATAGAAAACAAAATATTTTCAAAACTTCCCAGAAAATCAAATCAATCATCAGATTTCTAGAAACAATTGAAAAGTCCCAAAATTAAAACTCAATGAATTACACTTATAAATTGAAAATATTTTATATAAGAAATAATAAAAAATTAAAGGAGAATTAAAATAATTGAATATAAAAACTTTAACAAGAACAAATATGACAAACAGAAAATATACATATAAAACAAATTTTTTATTTCTTAACATATGAGAGAAGTTTTTTCCAATTACAAACCAATAGTTTATTTGCCAATATTTTTATATTTTTCTTATTAATTTGTAGAAGCTTTTAGTGTATGATATATAATAAATCCTTGTCATATATTTTACAAATATATTTTTTATGATTTTAATTGTTTTAAAAATTACTTTATGATTCTTTATATGTTTATGAAGTACAAATCTATCAGTCATTTTGTTTGTAATTTCTGGCTTTAGTGTTACGCATAGAAAGGCCTTTCCTATCTCACAGTTACATAAATTCGCTTATGTTTTACATTTTTGTCTAACCTACTTTTAATTGTTTTAACATTTTTGTTTTGTTTTGTTTTAAGGTAGAAGTTAGATCTTGCTGAATTCTTCCCCCTACGTTATGGTCCTGACATTACTTTTTGACTAACCCATCTTTGACCCACCAATATGGAATTCCACCTTTAATGTTTTAGGCAGATACACACACAAACACACATATATGCACTAGTCTGATTTTTAGAATTTTCGTTCTGATCAGTTGATTTTGGAGCTGGCTCCAAGTTGTTCAGATTTTCTGAAGCTTATTGCTAAATTTTAACACCCAGTAGAGTAAGTTTTACCTTTGTATGGACATTCTTGCATGCTTACTTTTCAGATGAACTTGAGGCTTATTTAGTGAAATTCTTCCAAATATTCCTTTAGAATTTTGAGTAGGATAATACTAAATTTATGAATTAAATTGGGGGGAGAATTAAAAAGAATTGGAGATGGTTATGTGCTGCCTGTGAGTGTATAAATGGCTCCAGCCTTTCTGGAGTTCGACTTGGCAGTGTAGATCAAGAAATCTAAAAATTTGAACACCCTGAGACCCAGAAATTCCAGTTTTCATCATCAATCTATGTAAATAATTAAGGATATGCTCAATAGGTATCTATAAATATCTTAATTATAGTTTGTCATTTGAAAATACTGGTAATACATAAATGCCCAGTGGCTTGAATAAACCATGTTGTACTCATATAATGAAATTCAATAGAAAGGTATTAAATAATAACATGAATAACTATTCACTTAGGAAGTAAGTTTAAAACAGCATTATGATTCTGTTCTGTTGGAAATTGTATTACATATGACTAAACAAACCTATCACACGTAGAGAGGATCAGCCGATCAGTGTCTAACAGCTGGCTCTCCGGGAAGAAAAAGCCTGACGTGCGGCCTTCGCTGTTTTCTGTAACGTAAATGCACCCACCCTGGCTGACTTTAAGCTGCTAACCCTGCGTCACTGAGTGCAGACTTGGGAAGAAGTGTGTTTAGTCAGCTCTGCGACCTGTCTCCGACACCCCACTGGGAGAGTAAGGAGAAAGACAGAGGGAGAGATGCACAACCGCAGTAACCTAAGGGAGGGGGCAAAGGTATGTGGCCCCAGAGTGGGGTGGATTTGAGTCCTTGAGGGTGAGTCCAGTCAGATCACCAGAGAGGTCCAGAATGATGGGGGATTCCGTGGAGGGCCAGGAAAGTGTGTGCCTGAGAGAGTGCAAGAGTGGGGAAGGAAAGCAGGGGTGAGCAGCGGCAGAAGGTCGTCCCCAAAGTCCAAAAGTGGCTAAGAAAAGATCAGGTGCAGCAATATCTAACACGGAACTGTAATCATTTGGGTTTCTGTAATGTAGATTCATTTGTCTCCAGAATTCCTTTAAAGTCTGCCTATAGTCTAATGTGTGTGCGTGTGTGTGTGTGTGTGTGTGTGTGTAGAGTGCAAGTTTGAGCAGGGCGGTGACATGAGATTAAATTTACGTATTAAAAATATGTTAATCTCCTGCTGGTGTGGGCAGGAGAGACTACTGAGAGGAAAGAGTGGCAGCTGGGAGCAGCAGCCAGAGAAAAGATGTCGGTGGCTGCACTGGGGTGAGCGTGTGGGGTGGTGAGAAGCGGCGGTATTAACGATGCATTCGTGAGGCGCTGCCGCCGGGATTTGCCGTGACTCTCCTGCAGCCAGGCTGGCACCATTTTGCAGGCTAGGGGCCAAGCATCCTGATTTAGGTTGCTTTAAGTGAACTGTTCTTTGTGGCAGTAATTATATTTTATTATCCCTGTGGTGTGCAGCACATGCCCACGATAAAGTGCACTAAAAGGGCCAAGCCAGCCCCTTGGGAGGCACAGCTTTGACTGTGTCACTCCCCTGCTCAACAGCCCTCCATTGCTCCCAGTGGCTTCCTGTGAGATCCACGCTTCATGAACTGGCCCCAACCTACTTTTTCAGTGCACCTTAGAGGACCTCCTTTCAAGACATCATGTGCCTCTGTCAAGCCAACTATACCCTGTTCCCATTACACATACCCTGCTTTGGCAGATTATTTGGCTGACAAAAAAGTCACTGTCCCTTCCTTTTTGGCCATCCCTGGTGGAGAATTATGCTTCCTACCCGACTGGCACAAGGCTTGCCCTGGTGACTTGGCTTCCCCCAGTGAAATCAGGGCCAAAGCTTGAAGAGCCATCCAGGGTTCTGTCCTCATTTTTCCCTCTTCCCAGAGGCCATCTTGTCCCCAGTGGACAGAAGACCCTGGTGACACCAACAACTGAGTGAGAAGACTCAAGCAAGGGCCCCGATGCATCTCGAGGAGAAAGACTAACTGAGGAGTGAGCTTCTGGACACCCGGAAACCTCGGGTTTCATGCTGCCCTGCGATCCCACTGCGCTGACAAGCAGGTCAGGAGCAGCACGGCTCCCCCCAGGGACGTGCAGGGTGGCGAGGGGCTGCCTTGCGCCCTCACGGACAGCGCCAGAGCAGTCGTCCTGGGAAGTGGGAGAACTGGCCACAGGGAAGGGTTCACGCTTCTCACCTCCTGTAGTGTGTGCTGCACGGTGCACATGACACACCCAGCCTAGAGACAGTGTCTCGTCGCCCCCATGGGGTGAGCTTCCCCAGGGCAGGACTTACGCTGTCCCCTGCTTCCTTCTTCTCTGTGCCTGGAGATGCCTCCAACAGTCGCTAGGCAGAGCTCCAAGTCCTGGGCAGTCCAGTGAGGGAGGGCGACTGTTAGGAGTAGATTCTCCAGCCAGACTTCCTGACTCCTAATCCTGCCTCTGACACTGAGCAGCTGTGTGCCCCTGAGCAATCTGCTTTTCCTCTCTGAGCCTCACTTCCCAGCTGTAAAATGAGCTCATAGCAATAGTACCAACCTCATCCTGCTGGGGAAAGGATTAAATGGACTAATACCTGCAACGGCCCCTCAGAACAGTGCCTGAAAACCCCTTCTGCTTTCTTAGTGCTGGCTACATGGATGCTCCTTTCTCATAAAGACTAATTATCCAGCTTTTCCAAGTTTGATGAAGGTTTCTGTTTTCTAATATCTCATAAGTAGCACGGGGCTAGAGAATCGTTTCTGATTAGATAGGATCAGATTAGAATTACTATGTGAAGTACTAGGGACAGACCTAAGACCAAGGCACTGAGATTAGTTTATTCATTTATTATTCAGCAGATACATTTATTGAGCACCTCTGTACTAGTCTCTTGGATTATGGCAGTGAACAAAATAAACAAAAATCCCTACTCTTGTGAAGACGTTTTATTGTGGGGTCTGGGTGAAGACGATGAATGAAGTAAGTAGAATAAACATCTATTCTGCACAAGACGTGGACAAGAGCAAATAAGAAAAATAAATTAGGAAAATGGGAAGAGGGGTGCGAATTTGGATGAGTGTGGCCAGCCATTGAAAGCCCTGCTGAGAGAGGCAGATCTTTAAGGCAGATTGTGTCCAGCAACCGTGCGTACACCCGGGACAGCCAAGGATTCTAAGGCCACGTCTGCCCCCCTCTGCAGCCGCCGGCCTCAGGTGACACAAAGCAAATCCCTGTCTCCACCTGTTGCACACGCCCAGGCTAAGCGTTTAGCTTGGAAATCCTTGCAAAGACACGGCTGCCGGGCCAGGGTAAGCAAACCGAAGGGCCAAACCTACGTTTGCCGAATTCAGTTTTGAAAAGACGTCTCAATTAGAAGCTGCGATGGCTGAGAGCGCCCTGCCCAAAGGACAGTGAGAACGATTCCTGGGAGGTAAAGAGAGAGCCTGCGTAGAGATTGCAGGTGACCTCTCCTGCCAAAGCCTTCATGTGGAAGTCCCAGGGTGTGCAGGAGGAGCAGAATAATTGCACAAGCGGACTCCTGCCAGGAGAAACACAAGCCCCTACATTGTGCTTTTGGCTTCTAGTACGAATACGAATAAAACCTGCTGCTATGATTTGATAGCTTCTGGATTTATTTATCCTTTCTTCTGCAAATCTCGCTCCGATCTCAGTTTTAGAACCTCTGTCGTTGGCCGTTAGGACCAAGCGCTCATAGGCAAGGAGCCCGGCTGCACGTGGGGAGACGTGAAGGACGGGCTTGCTTAGGCTGTGCCGCGCATGTAGCTCTCTCTCCTGACCCTTTGATTCCACCAGCACACGTCTCTGGGCCCTGGGGACAGGGGAGAGGAGGAAAGGTTCCCTGTCACTGTGCTGGGGAGGTGTGACACTGTGGCTCCCAGAGCAAGAGGAGCCCCCGGGGAACCACTGCCCACCGCCTACTGCACCAAAACCTTCCGGCCACACCGTGCTCAGGAGCCGTGCACGGGCCACACGCGCTATGAAGCTAAACTCCTCGCCCTGTTCACCACGTGGCTGAGGAACAATATCAGCCACACTGGGGCAGACAACAGTGGGCTTTTCTCTGTGGAGGGTGGTGAGCAGAGTGTTTGTGCCAATTTGACTGCGATGCCCTTCGTTGAATTCCTTTCATGCGAACCAGCAGTGCTGTCCTGACTTTCCTGCATCAAGGCCCAGCCAAGTGGGGAGAAAATATTGAGAAAACACAAAATTATATTTTGAGCATAGGCTGCTTTTTTGCAGGTTGTACCTTTAAAGCTGATAACCAGCCATTGCTTCTGTTAACAGTAAGGTGTTAGTCACAGGTAAAGAAGGTAAGAGCATCTAAGAGGGTGTGTAGACAAAGACACCGCATTGGAGGCGTTGGAACAGATCACCCACATGTAAGAAACTCAAGTGGGGTTTTTTTGTTTTTCAGTTTTTTTGGGGGGGGGGCAGGGGTGGTCAGATCTGCTGTTATACATGAAAGTTCCAATTTTGCCTAATATAGGACAAGAAATCAAACTCATTGTAATTCTTTATAGGTTCTTCTTCAGGACAGTAACTCTGTGTGGGCCTCCCACTTTCTCCAGCCAGTCAAGTGAAACAAAACCTCTGGAGAACTCTAACACGCTTCCCAAGAGCTTCTGTAAAGATGACACCCTGTTGTCAAGGATTAAGATAACACACAAAATCACACACATCACACACGTCACACGTCATAACATCACACGCATCTGTTGGTATTTCGAGGGCATCCCGTCAGACAGCTCTACGTGGGCGTATGTTCTTGCTCACACGCACAGATGACTGTTGGAAGGTGTCCCCGTGTGTGGCTGCTCTGTAAGTTGCTTATGGCATGAACAGCACGTCACGCACCCTCCTTACCACACGATGATTATTACATTTTATTAAATGGTTCCCACGTAGACCCTATGTATTTGAGTTCCATTTTGAAAGACACATAGATCATTTCTAATTTTTAACTATTAAACACAGTTCTGCGGGGACCAGCCTTTCATACACGCCTCTCACACCCGCGTGTTCACGTGCTGGGGGAGCTCCGTGCAGGGGGACTGTGGGACACAGGCGCTTCCCCTTTGCACGCTGCTGCGCGGTGCCCGACTGCAGAAGAAAGGGTGTGACGGCTTGCGTGTCCGCGAACGGCACAGGACAGAGCCTGCCCGCCCACACTTTCTCGCGCTGGAACCTGGGGCTCTGAGGGGCCGAGCAGAGCCCAGGGGCGGCCCGGAGCCGGCTGGCGCTGGCAGGTCGTGCAGGTTCCCTCTGCCCCCCTGCCCTCCCCTGTTCACCGCCCCCCTCGCTCCGCTTCAGCCTCACGCCATCACTCTTGTTTCTGCCGCCCCCTCCTCACCCTGCCCAGTGCCCTGGTCGTTCTGCCCCTTCCCCTGTCATTGCTCTGTCTTCAGCTCTGTCACGATCTCCTCCCTCCAGGCCACCAGGACAAGGAAGGCCCATGACTGTCTCCGCAGACACCCCGGCCTCTTCCCACCGCCCTCAGTCTATTTTCCCCTGAGGTCCCACCTCTCTCTCTCTCTCTCTCTCTCTCTCTGTTTAACAATATTTATATCCTGGCTTTATCTTCTTCCTGAAAACTCCTCGAGGGCAGATACCTGTCTCGTGGATATTTGTGCTCTACAGCAACTCCTCCCAGCGCGAGGGGACCAATAAATATTCCACAGGTTGTCTTGCGGGATGCTGCAGTCACCAGCAGCCCCACCAGGGTGGCAGAGCAAAGAGAGCATCTGACAGCTTCTCAGCCGCCTTCCTGATATTTTTGGCAGGACGAGGCGGGAGGTTTGGGTTGGGGAGGATACAGTGAAATGCAATCTAGGGCGGGTGGAAGCCTCTTCTCACTTTCTTCCATTTTCCACACCCGCCTAAACCACACCTCTAAAATTTCCAGATCCCTGGTCCCCCCTGGAGATCTGGTTTAGGCTTGGTTTGTGGTGTGCCCCGGGATTCTAGCACCACCTGAACTGAGAGCACTGGGCATAGGACGGCTCCCCACCAGCTGGTGTGGCCAAGTTCCCCACAGTGCTGGCACGTCACGCATTCTTCCAGACATCTTCTTTAAAACCACAAATGAAGATAGCCGCTCAAGTTTGTGCAGATGTCTCTGCCCATATTTAAGGGACAAGAGAAGAAGAAAATAGTCGGTAAATGAAGCAAGACCTACTATATCCTCACCTGAGATATAAAACTGCGGCCAGGAAGCTTTCGATAATCAGACCGATCTGGAACTCCTGAGGCCGGTGGGAAAAATGTCAAAGCTGACAATAGAGGTCCCACCTCTACCTGAACTCCCTGGGCAGGCGTGGGGTGGCTGTACCTGCTGGTGGAGGCACACAGTGGCCTCCGCACTTCATGCAGGGCTACGGGCTCCCCTGCTTACACTGTTGTCCCCTAACAGGACTGGAGGATGGAGAGTTCGAGGCTAACAATTTTGCACACCAGATTCTGCCTGCCGCTGGCGCTCACATTTGACTATGCAAATGCTGTCCCCTAGTGGAGATTTAGAGTGACGACAGCATAATCTCAAACCACACAGGTTTGTATGAGGAAGGGATCTTGGAGTCCCATCCAACCCTCCCTTCTCATTGTTGAGGAAACTGAGGCCCCGGCGGAAAAAATGATTGTCCCAAAGTCACAGGCTGAGTGGCATAACATCTCTCGTCCCAGTTAATGAAAATGTTCTGGGAAAACTACACATTTCTAGGGAGAAAAACAGTCTAGCATAAGCCACTGTCCTTTGGTCTGTTGTACTCAGAATTATGCCTTTGAGAGTTTTTTGGTCTTTTCTTTGTTTGTGTTTATGATAAGGACTTTAGGTGCAACTTCTATTCGTGGATTCGTGGCATTTTTCATTTTGCTCTTTATATGCACAGTGAATTTTTTATAAGAATTATTTATCATTTTTACAAAAGCCATAGAAGTTTTTAAAAATTAAATCATAGCAAGAAAAAGAAAAAAAGTCACTTAAAACATTTAATTTGTGGGGAAAAATAGTTCTTTAGTGTTTAAAATCTAGTCTATTACGTCATCTGAAGCCAAAAATATTTAAGTCGATACTAACTTTACTTATATATTTTCTTTTTCCTTTTTAATTTATTTCCTATCACATCCAAAGAAGCGGGAGCTGCTTGGCCCTCACAACAGTCTCTCCCCCTCCCGCAGCTCAGGTGTGCGGGTTTCTCAGCCTTCAGCCAGCAGGTGAGGCAGCGTTTACCTGGTTCTCCCTCCCCTCGCCCAGCAACCTTTGTTTATTTCACTGGTGACTCTAGTCCGTTTCCTGCCATATTTGTATTCGTTTCCTCCATTGTATTTCTCCCACCTTTCTGTTGTTTTACCTCTTTTCACTCTCTTTTGAATTGGGGTTGTTTTCCTTCCTTCCTCATAGAAATTCTGGAAATTGCAGGTTACCAGACGTGGCCAAGGCTGGCGTCAGCCCCAGTCCTGCTTATCCCAACATGGTCCTATTGTCACACGGCTTCTGGACCAAAAACACCCCCTCACCGTCCTGCAAGCCACAGCATGGTTTAGAAAAGAATGTTTTATTCACTTTTTTGTTTGGTTGTTTTAAACCCAGCATTTTAGGTGTGCCACTATTTTGTCAGAAAACTTTATAATCTCCCTCTATTCTCTCATTCATTCATTCCTTTATTCGCTCACGTATTCAACAAACCCTGAGCACGAAATAAGTGCCAGTGTTATTTCAAACGAGTCATCCTGTAGGTACTATTCTGTGATCTGCTTCTGTTTGCTTACTATATTGTGGACACATTTTCTGGGCAATATTCAATTTAAAATAATTTTCATGACTTTATAGCATTTGTTTTCATTTATATTTATGATACATCTAATTCTCGACTATCAGACACTAAGACTATTACAAAAAGTGTCTATTATGGTAAGCTTTGTGATGAACATCTTCGTAGGAAGATCTTTATGCACCAATATGACTGTTTCCATAGGATAAATTTTACACGTGGAAATTGTGTCTCAGAGGATAAAATGAAAGGCTAAAAGGATAAGAATTGAATATACTTGAGTAATGCACATTAAATAAACCAGAGGATAATTATATTATTTGAATGGAGAGACTTTCTAAGAAAAATTCTAAATAAAGCAAAACTAAAGAAAAAATCTATCAATGACTATGCAAAAATTAAAAATGTCTGTAGATGAAAAGCAAAAATTAAATGGCAAGCAATAAAATGGAAATATATTTGCAATGAAGAAAAGGGGTTAGCAATGATAGCTTGAGGGCCAAATCCTGCCAGTCTCCTGCTTTTAAAGTAAACCTTTATTGCAACACAGCCACATCCATTCATTGCTGTATTGTCCGTGCTGCTGACACAACAATGGCAGAGCTGGGTGGTTATGACAGAGACTAGCAGCTCCCAAATCCTCAAATATTTACAATTAGTCAGTTACCAAAAAGAAAAGTTTACAACTCCTGATATAGACGATAGAAGTTTACCATCCTTAATATATAAAAACTCATGCAAATTAGCTCGAAAGCACACTTGCCTGAACAAACATCGATTCAGTATCTGCTCTGTACTGTATCCTAATGTTGGGGTGCAGTGGGAACGGGACAGTCCCGGCCCCCATGGAGCTGGCAGGTCATAAAACATGTTAGCAAATGAACACAATTCTGTAATTCCACAAAGTGACGAGTGCTGTAAAGAAGCTAAAAAACGACAATAACAGTGTTGGGTTTGGGACCTGGACCGTCCTTGGCTGGAAGATAATCTTGTCTGTGGTCCTCAGGGAAGGCCACTCAGTGGAGTTAATGTTTAGGCATAGAATCCTCACAATCAGGGTTAATTTGTAGTGTTTACAGCAAGTATTATTGATACCACAGAAAAAAGTTAGGCATTGGTATTGTGGTGTGCATCCTTCTAGAGTTGTATCCATTAATCTGAAACAGTAATGCACCTACTGAATATTGGTAAATGAGAAGTAATTATATTCTACGGAGAGCTATATAACTGGTTTTACTTAAGTATACTTCTACACTAAATTTAGTGGTTGTTCTACAAGTTATTTAGGAAATCTGCTATGATTGAATAATTCACTTTTCTTTTTGGTTATTGTTCCTTCACAATGTATGAAAGACTCTGTGCAAAACAGCCTCATAGTTAACTCTTTTTTTTTTTTTTTTTTTTTGAGACAGAGTCTCGCTTTGTTGCCTGGGCTAGAGTGAGTGCCGTGGCGTCAGCCTAGCTCACAGCAACCTCAAACTCCTGGGCTTAAGCAATCCTCCTGCCTCAGCCTCCCGAGTAGCTGGGACTACAGGCATGCACCACCATGCCCGGCTAAATTTTTCTATATATATTTTAGTTGGCCAGTTAATTTCTTTCTATTTTTAGTAGAGACAGGGTCTCGCTCTTGCTCAGGCTGGTCTCGAACTCCTGACCTTGAGCGATCCACCCGCCTCAGCCTCCCAGAGTGCTAGGATTACAGGCGTGAGCCACCGTGCCCGGCCTACCTCATAGTTAACTCTTGACCTAATTATTTCCGTGGGAAAACCTCCTAGAGGCAGAATTCCTAGATCAAAGGAAATGCACATATATAAGACTTTTGAGACACATGGAGAAATTGAATTTGAGATAGTGCACAGCTATTTGCGTTTCCTCTGGGAATGGATAAGAGTGCCCATTTCCCTTAGTGCTGTGAAAGCATCCAAATTATTTCCAGTGTGATGTGAGCAAATGTTATGTTTCATATTTTAGTTCCCATGATTTTTGTTCAAGTCAAATATTTATTCATATATTTATTTGTATTTCACCTTTTAAGAAACTTCTTTTTAAATTCTTTGCCCATTTGTCTATTATTTTTTCATATTTTTATTGATTTGGAAGTGCTCTTTACATGTTAAAGATGATAACCCCTTAGCCAGTTTGTTATTTGCCTTTAAATTCCATTTATGAGGTTTTTTGACAACAAAATAATTTTGGTCCAATTAATCTAATCCATTTTTCTTTGTGATTTCTGCCTTTGATGTCATTCATAAAAAGAACTTCCCTTATTAGCCTGTGTTTTCATCTACTACTTTCATAGTTTTATTTCACTAAATTACATCTTTTATACATTTAATATCTAATTTGGTATAATGGGTAAGCTGGAGGTCCATATTCTTTCTCTCCCAGATAGTGGCCAGTTGATTCATGGCATCTACTGAATATCTTTCCCCTTTCTCAGGAATTTGAATCCACAGCTTTACCATCTGCTGAGTTTGCATATTTACTTGACTGCTTTCTGGGATTTTAATTCTATTTCTGTGCTGATTTCATACTGGTTAAATTATTGTAACTTTATCTTCTGTTTTAATATTGTAGATCAAGACCTTTTATTATCCTTTTATTACTCTTTTGAATTGTTTAAAATCATTTTTGAGATAGTTTTATTTTCTTTTATATTCAATTTCCAAAATAATTCACTTAAAATTTTTTTAATTATATTTAAATTATAGATTTATTTGGGATGGATTGAGAATATTATATTATCTTCTCAAGCAAAATTTTCATTTATCTGGAATTTTTTCCCCTTCCTCAATAACGATTTCTTTTTTATTTCATATAAGTTGTGCATATTTTCTGTCAATATGACTGTAAGAATTTTTATGCTTCTACTGTGAATGGAATCATTCTTCATTGTTCTTTTCAATTGCATATTACTGGCATATAGAAAATGTATTCTTTTGTACTTTACACATTTCTTTGCATTTATTTGATAGCTTTCTTTTTACTGAAATTATTCATCAGTTCTAATTTTATAATTATTTTCCATTTTCTATACAAATGATAACCACCATCTATAAAAAAGTAATTTTTCATCTGTTGAATATTTTATCATATTCATTTCCTTTGATCACAAGAGATAAAATTCCAAACCCATGTTAAGTAACAATCGTAAGGGGAGATATTTATAACATGTTCCTAATTGTAATGGGGATTCCTTGTGTAATCCTCTATTGAACGCGAGGTTGACTCAATTTGAGATGGACATTATATATACTATGAAAAAACTGTCCTTCCATTTCTATTTTATCAAGAGCTTTTAACCAAAATAAATGCTGAATTTTAACAAATGTTTTTGGGGAGGGCGGTAGCCCCGACCAGGCTAACTATATGGCTGTTCACCTGCGACCTTTCTTCTTGTATCATGCTCAAGTGTTCCTGTCTTCATAACATAAAACCTATTTCGTCATGATTTCTTTTCTTTTATAGACCCTATGTGATAGCATTTTATTTAGATTTTTCCTTATTATCATTTTTACACTTAAATTTATAATCCATGTGGAATTTACTATCAGATATGAAGTAGAAATAATAAACTTTGTTTTTTCACAGACATATTTAGCCAGTTGTCCATGCACCAGCTAACGCATCACCAAACTTCCAAAATGCCACACTTGTCGTGGAATAACGCAATGCGATTGTTTTAGTCAGCTCGGGCTTTCGTAACAAAACACCGTGTACGGGATGCTTTAAACCACAGAAATTTATTTTCTCCCGGTTCTGGAGGCTGGAAGTCCAAGGTTGGGATGCCGCAGTCAGGTTTTGGGGAGGGCTCTCTGCTGGCTCAGCGGCAGGGAGAGTGAGAGCGCTCCTGCTCTGCCTCACCCTGCAAAGGACACCAGTCCTGTCGGATTAGGGCCCCACCCTTACGACCTCATTTTGCCTTAACTACCTCCCGAAGACTATCTCCAGATACAGTCACACAGGGGTTAGGGCTGCAGCATAAACATTGTGACGGGGACACAATTCAGTCCATTGCGATGATGAGCCTGGACACAGGACAGAGAACTGAGTTAACCAGACTCAGTACATGACACGCCATTTATTGTCACTGGCCTCCGCAAGGAGACTCTGATTTTCCTTTTTTCTTACTTTTCATACCAATTCCCCACTCTTATAGACATGCAAGTTGATGTGTTTAATTTCTATGAGATATATATTAATTACAAATATCTCCATTACTTTCGTTATTAACATTGATTTGGAATTTCAGTCCCTTGTGATGAATGAAAATATATGAGATAAAATATTTAGTAAATGAAAAAAATTACTGATTTTGTATATGATGTTATTATTTACATGTTTGGGGTGTGTGTGTTATATCAAAAACATATGCGTGTAAATGTACATATATATCAAAGACATTATATAAATTGAAGTCATATATATCAAAGACATTATATAGCTTTACAAAATGCTAGAGTAATTGCATATGAAAGTGCTTCTCATTAATTTACACAAGTGCTATGTTGTAGATCTTATGATGTTCCTTACTTTTAAAATCAACACTGTTTTAAATCTTTCTGTTTTAATAAATCTACAATAAAAGATAAAAAGTAAAATATATAGGGGTTAGGGTTGAGCATATAGCATCATGATGATTATTGCCATCTAAGAAAAGGCAAAGAAAAAGGAAATTTAAAAAGGAAATAAAGGAGATGTACATACCAACTTAGAATAAAAAATTTAGACCTGAAGTATATGGTATGATAGCCATTAGCCGCATGTAGCTTTTTAAATTTAAATAAAATAAAATTTAAAATCCAGTTCCTGGGTCACACTAACCACATTTCAAGTGTTTAATAGCCACATAAGGCGAGTAGCTACTGTACTGAACAGTACAGACGTAAGAAATTCCATCATTGCAGAACACGCTATTGGAGAGCGCTTTAAGTAGATGATATCAGTACTGTGGAGGAAAAAGAGTGGTGGAGAAAAGACGTTTCCTTTTCAGAGATACAATGTCTACTGAGTATCATTTCAAATTCTAAGAAATAGAGATTTGTCTAAAGTTTCTAGATGGAGTTCCCAAAGTTCCCATTCCAAGGAAACACTTGGGGATGTCATTAACTCAATGGATACTCGCTCTGTTGTGCTAGACACTCTTCTAAGTGAGGGACGCACAGCGCCACGTGGTCCTGCTCCCACGGAGCTGGCATTGTGACGGTCCACGGTGCAAGACGGTGACCATGAAGGAAAGTGGGGGGGCCTTCTAGCGTGCACCGGGAGAAGAGTTTGACTTTGGATGGGGTGAGGAAAGCCTCTCTGGGCATATGGCGTTTCATCAAGCCTGCAGAGAGAAAGGAAGGTGCCATTAAGATGTGAGGGGGAGAAAGGCCAGGTGCAAAGGGGTGAGGCACGAATGCCTAACACGGCAAAGACGCGGTGGGGCGCGAGAGGAACATGACCTTAAGGCAAAGTGAGTGTTGGGGGAGCCCTCAGAGGAGCCCTGTCTGGCAGCAGTGGAGCGTGAAGAATATTGCTCTGTTAGATCAGAGTTTCTCGAACTCGGACTACTAACGTTCTGAGTCACATAATTCTTTGTTGGGGGTGGGGGCAGGAAGTGTGCATTTTAGGATGTTTCACAACACCCCTGGCCTGTGCCCACTAGATTCCAGCAGCATCCCCCTGGTTGTGACAAGCAAAATTATTTCCAAATACACCCTGGAGACCCAGTCACCCCTGGCTGAAAATCACTGTCCTGGACCATGCTGTTCTTTACGGTCAGTTTCCAAACGCTGATGGACGCATGCCACTCTGTGATTCCAACTGGCGTAACCACGGTAACAGCCAGTTGCGTGCTCTCCCTACAGCCCATAGCTGACTGTGTCTCCCCACTTTAACTACCTGCAGCTGGAGAGGCAATGGCATCACATGCTGGTACTGACCAGTGAATTTTGGCTGGTAGCCTTCCGTTTCATCAGAAACACAGAGAATTTACCCATGTGGCTGGAGTCAGAGACCCTAATCCACACTCTCATGAAGCCAGCCCAGGTTCTTCCTTGGCGGCATTGTAACCAGCCTGGAGCCAGATGATGGGCAGCTGTGCACAAGGGCAGGAGGAGACCAGGGTTTAGGGGGATCCGCTCTCTGGCCGAGCCCCTCTCTGGCTGACTGGCCTTGTTGCCGCACGTGTTCTTTCCACTGAAGCCAATAATCCTTCACGTAATTTGCACACGGTGAGGGCTTTCACCAAACCCATGGAAAAGAAAAATCAACATAGGGGGCTGAAAGGAACAAATATGTGACGAAATGACATTTTTGAAATATTTATAGGTGTGTTCCTGCCCTGCCAATATCTCCTCCACCTTTGTGTTTCACCCCCCATGCCTCCTATCCAAGACCCAGATTATTCCGTTGGTCATTTCTGACACAGACCGTGACGGCTAAACCAAGAGGAAAGGGCAGCTGCTCTCTGGTTTTGAATATCAAAAGCAAGGTCTTGAGAGAAGGGGGAAAGAAGGAAAGATCACACGGAGAGACTAAGGAAAAAACCAGGAATGTACGGGGAAGACAATGCGCCTGCCCCGTCCCCACCCTCCACACACACACACACACACACACACACTCCCACAGCCACACACATACACACACACACACACACACGCTCACACTCTCACACATACTCCCACAGCCACACACATACACACACACTCAGACACACACACTCACACATACACTCTCTCACACACTCACACACATTCACACACACACACACACTCTCACCGACGCACACATCCACACACCCACACACACTCTCTCGCACACATTCATACACACACGCTCACATACACACTCACACACTCATACACACACTCGCCCTGGGCTACATGGAGGAGGGACACTAAGAGAGAAGTGATGGGAGGGAGGAAAACGCGGGATCCTGGAAAAGGGGTCGCGCTAACAGCAGGAATAGGTCACTTCACTGCCTGCCTGGCCTCTGCCTGGGCAGGAGCCCCACCCACTGTGAGCCCAGAGGCCCTGTCCACTGCCTTGTCAAAAGGTGTCCCTCTGACAGTGGCCAGCACTTTGCCCCTCGGTTATCTGGCAGTAAGGATGCCCTTCTGCACCTGCCGCCAGCACCCCTGGCACCATCTCAGGGCACTTACTCGTCCATCGGTGCCCATGACCTTGGTCACCAAGTTGGGGAGGCTGGGGAGAGGTGGAGGAGAGCTCCAGAACTCAGTTACAAGAATGTCATCTAGGGCAAGAAGTGGGAGTGAACGCTCCTTCCAGAGGGCCCGGATGGCTACTCAGCCTGCCGTCTGTGCCCCGCCAAGTGGAAGCAGAGCGTGACTCCTCACTTCCAGTTTGCACCAGGCATTCTTCTGAGGCACAAGTGGATATTCAACTGCCCCTCCGGTTGCCCACTATGTCCGCTGTTCCCAGTCTAAGCCCCTGTGGACTTGAGGTCTCCAAAGACAACAGGGTGGTCAATGCATTCCTCAGTCTGGTTTTGTGCATGTATATCCTACAGATTTCCCCTAATGTTTCTAGGATGTGGATGATGTTTTTCCTTTTTAAGTCCCCACAGTATTTTTTTCTCTTCAGTTCTTGTATCTCTTGGTCATTTCAATGGAAATTTGGAAGGGATGGGCTTTACCCAGTTGGACCAAATTCTTTCTCTTGAAACTCAACTGTGCACTATCTTTCCAACGTCATCTCAACTCTACTACAGCTTGTAGAAAGTCTTTGAAGGATCTGGAATTTGAGTAATGCTATAGACTTTGCCTTATCTATGGTCATTTCAAGGGGAATATATAAGAGGAATACATTTTTGAATATATGACCTTAAATTGCCTTGTTTTCATTGGATTCAGTAGATTTCTTTTAAATTCTAGCTCCAAGTTGGCCGACTGTACAGGATCTCTGCTCTGGGATTATCTCTGGTATTTTAGGTGTGGCTCATTGATGCTCTCTGGAGAATTTTGACAAAGGAAGGGAGGAAGGGAGGGAGGGAGGAAGGGAGGAAGGGAGGGAGGGAGGGAGGGAGGAAGGGGGGAAAGGCATTCTCTTGCATAACGCCAATGCACACAGCTGCCTTCGTAATGTTCTCCAGTGCCAGGAGTAGACAGCAAACTGGGTTATTTCTCCTTCTGTACGCCTTTCAATTCTTTAATTTTCCTTATGGGCACTTTACATGAGAGAAACTGTAGATAGTTAAGGACGCATTTTAGGATCTTTTCCCCTGCCAAATTTGCTTGCAAATTTTGCTCCTGCTAGAGGATAAAATGGAACACTTTTGACACTGCCAATATTCCTGACTGCAGGATCGCTTGAGATATTACTTTTCGACTTAGCAATCCTGAAAGTTGCTCTCTGTGATTTGATACAGACCTTTTCCAATTTGCTCTCTCTCTCTCTTTCACTTTTAACACATTTCCATGCAATGTACAAATGCCAGTGTGCAAATCATCCAAAATTATTCACATCCTAAAATAAAGTTCCTTTTCTTTCCCAGTGAAATTGTAAAGCTGAAAATAAAGGTTTTTTTGGGGGGGAGGGGGTAACCCAGACTTATGGTTTTCATTTGTCTAAAATGGCTGTGTTTCAAGTGGTGGTTTTGTAGTGTGCCCTACTGCGTACACCAGCCACCTTGACCCAGCAGTGTCATGCCAGGGTGGCCTGAGCTCTACTAAGCACGGTTGCTAGGGTTGCTACTCTGATATTCTTTTTCAGACTCTGACAACAACAGGCCCAAAAGGGAACGGAAGAGATTCCTAGGGAGTTTGAGAGGTTAAGGGATTGGGAAGCTAAACAGGGCCGACTGCTATTATAAGGGTGTGGGGGATGGGGACACCCAGGCAGAGTGAGAAGGCTGCCTTCTCGCAGGCTCTCATTCCCACCCCTGAGTATTTCAGAATCTAGGGTGGATACCAGAGGCCCAAACCTGGAAGAAGTAAAAGGTAAAAGCAAGAGGTCAGAGGTTATAGCTGTCTCTGTCTAGGGTCCGCTCTCTGACCCCAAAACCCCACCCAATGCTGGAACGGCCCTTTGCAAGGTCAGCTCAGCCGCAGGCCTGGCTGAGGGGGAGTAAGGAGCCCCAGCCACCTTCACGTGGCCCCTGCCTTTCCTCTCCTTTCTTCGGTCCTCCAGTTTCTAAAACTCGTCATCGTGGGGCTGATCTCAGGGTCAGTTAACTGTTGTTGAGAGCTAACCTCAGCCAGGCACCGTGCAAACTGCTTCATATTCGTGGCCTTATTTAGTCCTCAGAAACCCGCCAGTTAGAAACCATTACTATCCCCTCTTACAAGTCAGGAAACCGGGAGCCGGAAGATTCCAAGCCTGCTCGGGGCCACACCCCAGTAAGTGGCAACCGCTAGCCTGTGCTGCTCACCACTAAGATTTTGGTTTCTTAATGTTGGACTAATAACGTTTCTTTTAAAGTGCCTTAATTTATTTTATCTCATTTGAATCTTTTCAGCTCTTGAGATTTCATAATCCTTTTTATCTCTTTCACTAGCATGTCATATTTCTATTTGTTCCTTAAATATTTTATGTCTTTTTATTACCTACCCTTTAATAATTTAGCATTGACATAATTTTTATGTTCTTTTTTTTAATGTCCTTTTTTTTTACTTTAGAGTATTACGAGGGTAGAAATGTTTAGGTTACATACATTGTCTTTGCACCGCCCAAGTCGGAGCTACAAGTGTGCCCAACCCCCAGATACTGAGCACCGCACCCATCAGGTGTGAATTTACCCATCCCTTCCTCCCCCCACCTGCCCGATGCCCTGTGAATGTTACTATCATATGTGCACGTTAGTGTTGATCAGTTAGTACCAATTTGATGGTGAGCACATGTGGTGTTTTTTCTCCTTTCTTGTGATACTTCTTCACTTAGTAGAATGGGCTCCAGCTCCATCCAGGATAATATAAGAGGTGCTAGATCACTATTGTTTCTTGTGGCTGAGTAGAACTCCATGGTATACATATACCACATTTTATTAATCCACTCGTGGATTGATGGACACTTGGGTTGTTTCCACATCTTTGCAATTGTGAAAACTGTGCTGCTATGAACATCCAAGTGCAGATGTCTTTTTTATAGAATGTCTTTTTTTCCTTTGGATAGATGCCCAGTAGTGGGATTGCTGGATCATATTTTTGTGTTCTTTGATGTCTGAGCTTTAATTTCCAGTAGTGGGCACTTTTGCTGGCACACAGAAAGATCCAAATTAATATTTGTTGAATAATGAGTGAGCTTCTAGCTTTCGTATTTTTGATTTGTTAATCTGCTTTATAAATTTCCCTTTAATTATTTATTTTCTTTTAAGTTTTATTATTCACCCTTTTGTGGTTTAATTTTGACTTAGGTAACTGTATGTTCTGAGCTAGTGGTTTTATTTATTATGATTGTTTTAATTTTTCCTTTACTTGTTAATATGTTTTAAACTTTTTATTTTACCTTTTAAAGTCCCGATTTATATTTCTTTTGCTTCCTTTAATCTCCTTATATTTAACATATAAATTCTTAAGTTTCTATTTTTCTTAAACTTTCAGTTTCTTTCTTTTACTATGTTGTCATACTATCTCATCTTTTTATTTACTTACTAATTTCTCATCAATTACTTTAATTATTTCACTGTAGAGATATATAGCTTTAAAAGTTATGATTTGGGAGAGGGTGGAAGGCCAGAAATAAATTTTCCTCATGTTCTCCTCCAAAGATTCTCCCATTCCACTGAATTTTCCTGGTACAAATAGTAAAAAAAAAAAGGAAAAAAAGCTTGCAATAGAGAGAATAACTAGACAACAAACACTCATGTACCAGCATGAACGTTAAACCTATTTAATAGCCAAAATGGGCTCAGGCACACGCACCAACCGACCAGAGCAGATGCTGGCTGCCCACCACCTGCAGGACTGTGTACCGGCTACGGATCCCTGGAGGTGGAACCCACCTCAGTGTAAGGAGGACGAGGCTCCCATCTTTTCCCATTTCCCTTCAGGGCTTCCCAGTGAGAATTTGGGGTTCATTATTTTTTTTACTTTTTTTCATAGTTTTACCACATGCATATTCTTAACAACATGTTATTTAGTTTTAGCATTTTAAAAACAGCTTTTTGTAGTTGAATTTATACCCAAGCATTATTTTATGACTAACTACCTTTAATTGACCAAAATTATGTCATAAGCATCCTTGTTGCTGCCTATAGCTTATATATTTCCAATGCTGTATAGTGTTCCATTGTGTGAATATAGTACAATAGACTTACCCATTCTATTTGTAATGTGGATGTTCCTCAGGTTTTTGCTTTTTTTTTTTTTTACTAAGCTATGAACATTTTGATTCTTATCTCCTGGTGCACATTTGCCAGGGCTTCTTTAAGTTAGATGTCTAGAAATGGAAAAAGCAGGTCTCAAGGAATGTGCATCTTCAATGTTGGTAGAGATGCCAAACTATTCAAACCCTGTTATACCAACTTACACTTCCTTGAGCAGAATTATAGAGTTTCCTGTTTCCCTCACATTCCTGTCAACATTTGATAGACTAATTTTCTCAATCTGGCAGGTGGGAAATGAGCTGCCGCTGTGGTTTTGGTTTGCCTTTCTGCATCACAGATGACACTGGGCATCTTTTCTGTGATTTGCTGGCCATTCATTTTCCTCTTCCACAAGACGCTTGTTCAGGACTCTTTCCCTGTTTTTCAGTTGAGCCATTTTTCTTTTCCTAATTAATTGATTAAAATGATTTACACATTCTGGTCATTATTCATTGTCTTTTCACTTTATTTGTGGGCCTTTTGTTAAGCATAAATTCTTAATTTAATGTAGTAAAATTTATCAATCTTGTCTCTGGAGTGTGCTTTATGTGTCTTGCTTAAGAATTCCATTTACATGCCAGAATCATAAACATTTTCTCCTATATTTTTTCCATAAGTTTTATAGATTTGTCTTCCAAGTTTAAGAACTTATTTACCTATCCAAGAACTAACTTTTGGCCTTGCTCCTCTTCTCTATTGTGTTGTATTTCTACTTCATTAATCTCTCCTTTTAACTGGTATAGACACTGATAGATAATCCTAAACACATTTAGGTAGAAATGAGCATATGCACAAATAGAAATTCCTTAAATTTCACAGTAACCATTCGTATAGAGGATGCAAAAAGGCTTTTCTTAGAGAACACTGGAGTGAACAAGAAGTCACAGGAAACGCCCAAGGCGCAGAAGGAGCAGGAGAGGAGGCCGCCAGCTCTGCGGGACCAGCTGGGCGCTGCAGCGGCTCCCTGTCCCAAGGAAAGGGCCGGTGAGAGACCCCTGCAGCGCACACCCCACCAGGACTGCTGCAGTCCTCAGGAGAGCCCCCCGCCCTGTGGCCCCTGAGACAGTATGGGCAGCAGCCTGGGGGCCCTGCGGTCCCTGCTGCGTCACAAGCCCGTCCCCTGAGCCCTCAGCACCTGCAGCACAGTGCCACTGCGGGTGCCCAGGGTCTGCCGGACTGCAGCCCACTCCGGGACTCAAAAGCCTCTTCGTCTCCACATCCCAGGAGTCCCCACTGACACCCGCTGGCATCCACCAGACGGCTGCCCCAGCACAGCTGGAAAATAGTTTATGAGAGACCTTTCCTAACACCCCGAGGCAAATATGGTAATATAACCATGAGTAAAAAAAAAAAAAAAAAAAAAAACAGAATAAATCAACATGTCAAACGAGTTGAGTGGGTCAGGTGCTAACCACTACACATGAATTTGCCTGTTTCAGGCCCCTCCGCAGTTGGAAACAGAGACGTGAAGGGGACCCTGTGAAGTGCCTCTAATAACTCACACCTTGCTGAAATTTTCAGAAGTGAAACCTTGGGTCCATTGTATCAAAGCAAGTAAGTGTAGCCCCCAGTGAAGGGACCAGACTTTAGGCAATCTACAGTATCTGTTTGAGAAAAAGAAAAAAAAATGAAAATGAAAAAAAAAAAATAAATTGTATTTTAATTTCAGATTCCACTTGTTCATTGCTGGTATGAAGGAAAGCAATTAATTGACTTTTGTATATGAAGCTCATTACCTCCACCCTTGCTATAATTGCTTATTAGTTTCAGGAGTTTTTTTGGGCAGTTCTTTTGGATTTTCTACATAAATGATTGTGTTATCTGTGAATAAAGAAAGTTTTATTTCTTCCTTCTCAATCTGTGTATGTTTTATTCTGTTTTCCTGTGTCATTGCTTTAGACAGTACTTCTAATACGATCTTGCAAAGGAGTGGGGAGAGGAGATGTCTTTGCCTTCTTCATCTTGGCAGAAAAGCTTTGAGTTCCTCATCATCAAGTATGATGTCGGTTGTAGGATATTTGTAGATATTCTTTATTAAGTTGAGGAACTTTCCCTTTATTCCCTGTTTACTGAGAGTTTTTTTTAAAATCATGAATTGTGTCAGATTTTGTCAAATGCTTTTTATGCATCTATTGATGTTATCAAGTGATTTTTTTAGGCTGTTGATGTGAATGGATTACATGATTTTTGAATGTTGAACCAGCCTTGTATACCTGAATTAAATCACACTTGGTCATGGAATATAATTCATTTAATACATTGTTAGATTGTGTTGGATAATATTTTGTGGAAGATACTTGGGTATATGTTTGTGAGATATGTTGGTCTGTAGGGTTTTATTTTGTGTTTTTCTTGTAATGTTTTTTGTCTGGTTTTGCTATTAGGATAGTGCTGACCCCATGGAATTACCACATAGAAAGTATTCCCTCTGCTTCTGTTTCTATCCTCTGAAAGAGATTATAGAGAAGTGCTGTACTTTTTTCCTTTAATATTCAGTAGAATTCACCGATGAACTCATCTAGGCCTGGTGCTTTCTATTTTGGGGGGTTATTAGTTATGGCCCCTTTTTTTAATCTCACATTTTCAAATTTAATTTTAAAAGTTATATATAATATACTTATATGGTTTCCAAAAGCTTATTTATTAACTCTCCATGCACTTTGATGAATAATCTACTCCTGTGGCTTCTATTTGATGATCAAATAGTGACCACTATTTGATATTCTCAAATATAAATCCTGTTTTCAGACCATTAGCCTACCGACTTTGGGATGTTTTCAGTAACTTATTGACAAATAAAACTTGCATTTAAGAACATGGAAGGTACTAAGCCAGAATGTCTATGATCATAATTCATCTGAAATCAATTTGGATGGAATAGAATAAAAAGGAAGGAAAGAGAATATGGCAAGGGTAAGCGCTGTTTGGTTGATATGTGTGTTAACATGTCTATTAATAGGCATTTTTTGCTGTAAACTGTACTTACTTATTGCAGTCTTTGGACAACAACAAAAATCAGGATTTCTTTTAAAATGATGCTTGTCAAAGGCATTTATGGTAACTCTATCCCTCCTTCTAGTGATTTATTCAAGAATGGAATGAGTAATCCAATTTTGGCTGATAATATTCTGGGGAGGTTCTTCCTTCTTGAGAGGGAGGAGAGGCTCATCTCTCTGCCTCTGCTGGTTTGAATAAAGAAGGCCTATGCATTATAAGAGCTGTCTTGGGGCAGTGAGGGAACTCAACCTCTGGACAAAGAGAGGTGCTGAGATAATCAGAGATAAGTGGAGCTCTGCTCCCATCATTCCTATAGCCTACTCCACCTCAGGATTTCCAACAAGAAAGCCAATAAAATTTCTATTTTTTAAGCCATTTGCTACAGAAAGCATTCAATTTGGAACTCGAGGTCAATATATGGTTCAATGAGATAATGCACATGGAAGTGCTTTCATGACTGTGGCCCGGTGTGCACCTGCCGCCGGCAGTACTATAATCATATGACAGGGGATTGAACGGTGACAGGAAAGGAACCATCCAACTGGTTGTGCTGCTTATGCATGATGAAGCCACCTCATTGAATTTTATCACAATATAATGCATACGTAAGTCGATTATCATGTAGTCTATCTAAATCGGGGAGACCACGTGGCACAGACCGGGGGATCCAGTGTCCCTCTGATAACAGCTCTCCGAGCTCTACGGGCAGTGAGAGACTCCACCTTCCTGCAGAGGGAGTCCTGTGCTGTGCCTTTCCTGAGAAGACTATAATATCCTGTAAACTCTGGAAAAATTACCATGTTTAATTCCATTAATATATCTAGTCTTCAAATAGTTGTATGAAATTTAATTTTTTGGAGAGCAAAATCTCTCCAATGCATTTTTCTCTTTCTGGTGGATGAGGAAATCAGAATGTGTCGTGGGCACACTTCTTCCTGAGCCTGCACCATCTGTGTGTTGTTGAACATATTTTCAGAGGAGAAATTGGGACAAACGTAAATGGCGGTTCCCCAAAGTGAGTTTTTCCATCCAGTCTGACGGGTCTATACCAGCACCACTAAATCTCGTTCTTCCTGGAGTCAGCCAAACTTCTAGCCTGTTAATATGTACTTCCAACTTTATTAGCAATGGTGACATACAAAGGCCCTTCAAAAGCAGCAAAGTCAATGGCTTGGCTTTGCCCTGACTCCTGGTGGCTGACAAAAATGGACACTGACTAATTATGTTTCTACTGCAGGCACTTCTTGGAAACTTAGGCAAGGGTGTGTCAGATTTATAAGGGCTATTAAGAAGAGTTAGTGCACATTTTCGTCTGCATACATAATTTATGCTAATGGAATACGTTTTCCATGTGTGCTTATAAAAACAAGCAGGTTGAATTGTGTTTATGGAATGGATAAAATCCGGGCATCACATATGTGGCATTTTTCCTCTTCTGCAATTTCAAGTTTATAATCTAAAACACAGAACTACTTAACAATGACTATAAATGCATGCTACATCGCAAATATAATTGGTTTTACATTTCATCTGTTATTTGCTAGCATGACCTTTTCTATATGTGAATGTCTCACCAAATGACTTCCAAATGGGTAAGGTCACCGTGTACCATTAACTGTGGGCTCTCAATTTGGTACAGTCAGGAGCTATTAGAAAGTCTTCTACATCAGCGCTTCTCAGACTCTATAGACAATTTCCCCCCAATTCATCATTGACTCATTATTTGGAAAATATAACAAAAGTGAATGATTAGAAAAATAAAATTTAAAAAGTATGAAATAAACCCTGGTTTTAAAAACTTTTTAGATGAAGCAGACATGAAATTGCTCATTGTGTCAGATTGCTATAAAAGTTCTAAGACTCTCAATTGCTATATTTATCACAGTGAACACCCGTGACAAATAGTTCACAGAGTCACTCGGTTCACAGACCCCACTTTGAGTGGCACTGCCCTAGATAACGACTGATCAAAGAGCAGGTGCAACTTTCAAGTTTCCATTTTGTTAGAAATGCTTAGAAAGTTAATAAAAGTGTACTTTGTCTTTGTCCAAACTGCACGGGTTTGTGGGATCTGATAATGTGCCCTTGACTCCATTTCGGAGATGGGTTTCTGTGAAACCCAACTTAAATTCCACTCTGGTTCTGCTGCAAGTCAACCCAATCTCTCCTGTGGGTTTCTGTGCCCTCAGGATGACACCGAGGTGGCTACTCTGACATAAGTGATCCTGCCCTCACCGCTCTCCCCAGCACCTCTGCCTCTCTCCCAATTCTTTCAGAAAATAAGGTCATGTCAGAAAAACTCAGAAGCCAACATGAAGTGGCTCTTAGCAGGCAAAGATGGGAAAATTTGAGCAACTGTAAGAATAACTGCAATAGATGAAAACATGCCAAATATATTTAAATCCATGTGTTTGTAACAATATTTTTTTTTAAATATTGGTCATCCTTAAAAGATGCTAGAGAACTCATTAGTATGAAAATGGATGAAGCAGGGAAACACACAAGCATTTATCCTGTCTTTGCTATCCAAACTTTACCTTAGGACAAATAATTGATGAAGGAAAGTTTTCTTTATACAATTATTTCATTAATACTTATAAAGAATTTCACCAGTTTGCAACCCCTAATGGAATAATGGCTAAGTTTTAGTAACAATTTAGAGAATAAAAGTGAGCTGTGATTTTTCAAAATCATTAAAGAATTGAAAGGAAAGAAAACATAGCCCATTAGCAAGGGGGTAGCAGCAAAAGAGACAGTAATGAAGCATCAAAACAGTAAGTATTAAAAATGACAAAACACATCAACTCTGAAAATACACACATAAGTCTGAAAACCCACCATTAAATGACAAAGTTCTCTTGAGTGGGCAAGAAAACAAATTTGACCTATGTGTTTTTTAAAGAGGTATTTTAAAGCAAAATCCTAGAATATTTAAAAATTAAAAACAATAGGCAAAGATATAGCCAGTAAGCACAAAAACAGTGAGAGGTGGCAGAGTCAAAGACGAAAACATAGCAAAGAGAAGAGAGACATAAACATCTATGGGCAAAATAAAATGGTACTGAATTGTATATGTAAAATATTAGGTATAGAAATAGAAATTGATAGAGCCACAATGGTGGTGGGGGAAATAAAAAAAAAAAGAGATGCATCTACTATGGTTTATTTCATTAACACCACCTTGTAAGAGAACTGTTAAAAATATATGAAATGTTTCAGTGTTTTGCAATTCTTTTCTTTTAATTGTGATAAAATACACATGACATAAAATTTACCATCCTCACCCTTTGTAAGTGTACAGTTCACAGGGTTAAGTACAATCACATTGCTGTGCAACCAGTCTCCAGAACTCTCTTTGTTTTGGAAAACTGAAACTCTGTACCCATTAAACAACAACTCCCTGCTCCTCCCTTCCCCCAGGCCTGACAACCACCATTCTACTTCCTGTTTCTACAAATTTGACTACCCTAGGCTCCTCCCACAAATGGAATCATGCAGTATTTTTCTCTTTGTGGCTGGCTGTTTCACTCAGCATAAGGTTCTCAAGGTCACCACGTGGTAGCTCTTCCATGGCTCACATCACCGCCCGTGGAAAAATTGTCTTTCATGCAACTGGTTCCTGGTGCCAAAAAGGCTGAGGACCGCTGTAGCATATGCCAGAATTTCCTTCCCTTTTAAGGCTGAATAATATTCCCGTGTGTGTCAACCACATTTCCTTTATCCATTCATCCATCAGGGGACACTTGAGTGCTTCCACCTTGTGGCTCTTGTGAATAATGCTACGAACATGTGCAGGCTTTATAAAATATTTGATTGAAAACCGATATCAGAGGAAGCACTGTGGGACAGGTGTTGAACTGGCCACTGTGCACAAGGAGTCATTTAGTCCTCTTAGTGTCCCCAGGAGACAGATCTTCAATTCATGAATGCAAAATTGAAAATTTGTATGACTTTGCAAGAACAGCAAGCAGAGCTGGGTTGGAACTCAGGTTTGTCTGCCTTCAAATTTTAAACTCAAATAATCAAATATCCAAGAAGAACATAGGAGAGATGTTTGTTTTTAACTGCAACATAAAAGGAACTGAGCAGTCATTTAATTTATTTGTATGTGCCAGTGGTGACCTTGCTTATTCTTACACTTTCACCTCTTTGTTTTGAGAAACACAACTTCTGTCATCTTTTTAAGTCTATTCTTAGCAGAGCTTCTCTGGCTTCCTTCTGTGCCACCCTGGATAAATGTGCACAGCTCTCACCCCGGGTTACTGACTCCCAGCCCACCCTCACTAAGAATCACTGGATACAGAAGAAAGTGTCCAATTGCCCATCTGTAAAATGGAAATAAAATAAAGTTGCTCCAATAATTGAAAGAAGTGATATGTAAAAATCACTTCGTGTAATGCCTGAAATACGCACGTGCTCAGTGCTGCTAATGGCCATTAGAAGTAGCTTAGGATTCAAACAAAAAGTTTCTACCTACACATTTTTGCTCTCTACTAAAACAAACTTATTTTGACTCTTCATTACTCATTTTTAAATGAGTGCCATTTCCTCCTACCCATTTTTTTTTTCCTATTTGCAAGTTCCTCAAAATTAGCAAGTTTTTTCAGCATTATCCTCCATTTCATTCTCACGCATTCTAAGGAACACGGCATGAATGAGACTGTATGAAAACAAAAGGTAGTATATGTAAACGTCATTTCATTTGAGTACTTTTAGCTCTAAGTCATAACTTCTAATGGTCCCTTAGTTTCCCTGATTTAATCACTTTATTCGTGGATATTGATTCATTGTTGTTTTTCATTGTCATAAAAAATAATACATTGCATATTCTATATAACAATGACATGCACAACATGACCTTATTTTTAAAATATCCGGCACATAATACACATATACACAGATATCTGAAAAGAGATAATCCAAATGATGGTGCTTGTCTTTCCCACATTTGTACTTTTCTCATTTGCTTGTTTTGGGCAACAAATACATATTGATTTTAGGAAGAGGAAAAAAGTATTTTTCATTTTGGAAAAAATGGGAGAACATTGCAATCCCATACAAGAGAAGGCTACAACCTTCAGAGATGCAGATCTAATTGAAAATCAATTCTTTGTTGGGTGAATGTGCATTCAATTAGCTGCTTATGTGAGAGAAAAATGTGATAAGTGCCCATGTTAATTGTGATATTTATCAAAAAAGGACTAATTTGAGAATGATTATCAAACACCAACGTGTGTACTATTTCATTGACTCTAAGATGTCTTCAATTGTAAGTTGCACCATTATTTTATGGACCACTAAGAAATAAGAAAAATTTCCAAATAAACCATGACATGTGATTTAAAGGTAGGTACTGCTTTTAGAATACTCAGATAACATAATGCTATAATAGATACAGTTAACAAAAAGATCCTCCATCCACTTCTTTTTCTATTCCACAGATACAACATCGTTAACAATTTGATATAATACTATTGGATTTTCTGTTCATACATATAAGAATATAAATGCATCTCTCAATATTTAGATGTGTTAATATGCTTATCCCTGTTGTGTTTCCTTTTATATGACTTCTTCCTTTTCTCCCATGGAGGTTTAAGATTGTTGTAGAAAGAAAAATGATGAATAAATATGTAGTTGATGGAGCAGGATTCCAGAATAGGATTTTTCAGTCCTTAGCAATATAACGATTTAAAAAGCCCAGGTTTATCAAGAGATAAAATTCTCTAAAATTTCCTTTTGAAAGTTGATCTTATAAAGGTGGAGAGTAGAATGATAGATCCTAGGGGCGGGAAAGGTGGGTGGGTGAAGGGAGGTAGGTTAGTGGGTACAAACATGCAGGTAGATAAAAGGTCTAAGTTCTATTATTTGACGCAGAGTAGACTGCAGTTAACAGCAATGTATTGTGTATTTCCAAGTAGCTAAAAGAGAGGACTTGAATTGTTCCCAACACATAAAAATGTTAAATACTCAAGGTGATGGATACCTCAAATACCCTGACTTGATCATTACACATTCTATGTGTGTAAAAAAAAATCACATATACCCTATATATATGTAAAACATTATGTATTAATTTACTGTAAAAATTAAAAACTAAGTAAAATTTCTAAATCTTAAAATTTCATTAACATAATTGGTCTGACTTTATAATTTTAAGATAACCATGGGAAAAGATAGGAAGAGGAAACGCAGATCTCTTCCTTTGTATTTCCAAGGTCAAAGAGGTAGGGTAGCAAGGTCAGATTCCTGCTTACCCCTTCCCTGAATCATTTTTCTGGGACAGAACCATGAGGGACGGGTCAAACATTATTCTCATAGAATGAGGGTGTCCAAGAAAATTGAGGTGACTGTCTGATTTCCATAGCCTGTACTCCTGTGAGCCTATATTTGCCATGGAATCACATCCAAAATTCCATGGGAGCATTAACCAGCACTGGATAGCAGAGCAAAGCCTGCATGTGGTGTTGTGTGGAGCGAGCAGTTGCCATGTGAACTAGTTTAGGGATGTTGCAAAGGAGACAAGAACTGCAGTGCTGGGGAATTTTGTTAAAAAATGCAAATGACCAGTGTGGTGGTGGAAGGCCCAAAATTGAGGTCCAGTATTACGTGCGGCCTTGGCAGCTGGGGAAGACTGGGAGATCCTCAAGTGGCCTCCCTGCAAGTTCCCCTCCCCATTCTGCTCCCACAGAGAAGGTTCCAACGGAACAACCCTGTGATCAGGAGGCCCAGGCACAGTTCCTGCTTACCCCTGAGTGGCAGGTTGTGGTTCCCTGCCAGGCTGCAGAATTACTCGATGAGTCAGTCTTATCCTCCCATCCTCCCATGGGAGCCAGAGGGCACCCCATTCTCTTAACACTCCAAAGCCTGCCTCCCACAGCTCCTGTTGACTCTGTTTCTGAGTTCAACCCCCATGTGGACCTGTGTGGCGTGTGGATCCTCCCCCCGCTCTGGGGCGTGAGGATAGGTGATTAATCAATCACTGTAAACCTCATCTGTCCAGTGTTGGGTGTGTTCAGCCATCGCCATAACCCTGGGGCAGGACGGCAATACTCCATGGGATGTTGGGAATATCAGGGGTTGGGTGAACATAAGGTGTTGCAAACCGCACAGCCCCCTGTCTTTAGCAGTGAGGGCTGGCAAAGTAGCCAAGCCCAGCAATTCCTGTTTTTCCTTTAAAGAAAAACCAGTTTAATGCAACTCCAGTCACACTCCCAGGTACTGGGGAAGGGGCGGGGGGAGAGAAAGCAAGATGAGAGACAACGTAGGGAGGTTGGATGCAATAGTTAGAAAAAAAAGAACAGCTAATTTTGACTTTTTTTTAAAAAAGACAAAAGTATAGAAATTTACAAAATAAAGAATTGGGAAAGTGATTAAAAGCAAATACAAATCAAAAATAAAATAAAATAAAAATAAAGGATAAGGCCAGTAATATAGTATCAGGCAAAAAAGAAGAATCCAAGAAAAGGAACTGAATGGGACATAGAAGATGATTTTAATTCTCTAAGAGATACACTGGAGAATGAAAATGTGACACTTATGAGCCTTTGAATTCAATGCAATCACTTCCAAGTCCTCCCTCCTTGAGATAATTCTCCAATCATGCCGATCACAGCTGTGGTGTCTCCCATACTCCGACCACATGGTCACAGGCCGTCCCTCAGGGTTGATCCCACAGACGGCTGATTGTAATTGGTGTGATTTTCACTAGTTTACACCCAAGTATTGGAGAAGACCCTCATTTTCATCGCCATTTACTGACAACAGGTGTCAAACAAGGTACGTAGGGTTTTTTTGGAATGAGATTACACTAGGTAGAATCAAGCAATCAATCCATCGATCAATCTTTGCGTAGTGTAAAGCCAGGATCCGTGGCTTCTACATTATTTTCCTGAACAGAAGGGAAATAATGAGCAGGAATTGTCGAGTCTGCAATTCACTTCCCAGTTATGAGGTTACACCATCAGGTCAGGACGCTGCGGAGATGAATCAGAGGAAGTCAAAGGGAGACGAAAACAAAGAAATATCTCAGATTCAACAGGGGATCGCGTAGGTGTGAGCGGCGGGATGTGTACAAGACACCTTGTCCTCAGTCATCGCCAGGAACGTAGTCCTCCTCTGCATTATTGAACGCGTCCACATGTTTGTTATTGCTAACAACAGCGAGGGAAATTGCTGCAGGGACTAACCCTGAAAAGGAATGTTTAAAAAGCCTTATCTAGGTTAGGTGGTGATTTAGTTTTCAGCAGAGAAAACCCAGAGCAGTGGGAGACTCCTGCTGGGCTTTTCATCTCTATTCTCCCTTGCATTGATTCAAGCATCTCTAAGAGTTATTTCAAGAACCATTTTCACACATTCACTGATTTTGTTTCTTTTTTTAAGCCTTCTGGAAGCAAAACCCAAGCTGCCGATTGCAGCCATGGAGATGAACAGAGATCTGAAAGCCATCATTTTGAAGTTTTCTTCTCTTTTAACTATTCTTAACAGGATGAAGCTACCCTGACCACATGATAAAATCACCTGGAGAGCTTTTCAAAAATCCCAGATGCTCAGGACACATCCAGGGCCAATTAACTCTGAATCCTGCGAGGCGTGCACCAGGCGTGTTAAAGGTAGGTGGCTCCCGGCAGCAGCGTGGTCTCAGGACCCAGATACATGGATATGATTTAGGTCATCATTATAAGCCCTTAGATTAGAATAGCTTTCACATCTTCTGCAAATATTATCCATTGAGTCTTCACCATGAGCTATGTGGTGGGTCAGGGTTCAAATGAGCTTGGAAATGGCAGACACCGGTGTATAATCCACTGACCTGAATCCAAGAAAAAAGTAGATCATCCTGAACTAGATTCTCTTCCAGCTTCCCCGGTGGCTCAAGCACTCATTACAGAATTCCCACAGAAGGGAAGGGCTGGGTACATATCAAAGATTGGGGAGCAGTGGTGAAGGCTACACTTCACACCCAAGGAGGCAAGTGGCTTGGGTGAGTACTGAATGGTCAGTACGATCAGATTTCTTCATCAACGCCTGTGATCTGGAGTATGGAAGAAATCTCAGAGGTTCTCAACTCACCCCAGGGTCAGAGACTGTCTCTGTAATGTGTATCATTACATCGTATGATGAAGCAATATGAACTTGATATCATGTGGGCCATTTTTTTAGTAGTCACATAACATTGTTAGTTTTATGAAGGTTCTGAAAGTGGAAATTACCTGAATAGGACATCCACGACCTCACTTATGGTCTGCATTGATTCAATGAATGTGACTGGCCAGGCAGGTGGAACTTTTCTGCATAATCGCATGCTTAGTTGTAGAACAGAGCAGTGTTCCCAGATAGAGGAAGTCGTTGTACTGGGTCGGTATTGAGATTGAAACCAATCAGCAACATCGATGAATCTTAAATTCATAACATTGAGACATGAGTGGAACAGTGAACTAGCAACCTCTGAAAACCCTCCATAAAATCAATGAGAACACTGACAAAAATGAATGAAATTAGTTTTTCCTACCTCTAGAAATCACGAAAACTAACACCAATCCTTCCCAAAATCTTCCAAAAACCAGAAAAGAGAGGAACACCTCTCAACACATTCTCTGAGGCTAGTATTACCCTGAGGGCAAAACTGTAGTACACAGACATCACACGAAGAGAAAACTATAGACCAATATCTCTTATGTATACAGATGCAAAAATCCTCAACAGCAAGATACCAACAAATTGAATCAGACAACATGTAAAAGGATTTATCCAAGGGAAGTTTATCCCATTTTAATGTATCCAAAGACAATATTAAGACAGTAATACTTTGTAAATTGATCTACATATTCAATGCAATCTCTATCAGACTCCCAGCTGGTTGTTTTTTTTAATTGACAGGTTGAATATAAAATTCATATTGAACTTCAAGGGACCCAGAAGAGCCCAAATGATGTTAAAAGTACAGGAACAAATTTGTAGGACTAATCATACTTCCATATTTCAAAACTTACTAGAAAGCTACAGTAAACAAAACTGTGTGCTACTGGCATAAGAATAAATACAGAGCTCAGTGGAATAGAAAAGAGAATGCAAAAATATATCCTTACATTTAGGGCAAATTGATTTTTGACAAGGTTGCCAAGAAAATATGATGGGGAAAATTTCAATATTTGCAAATCATATATCTGACAAGGGATTAGTATTTAGAACATATAAAGAACTTTTATAGCGCAACAATAAAAAGACAAGCAACCCAATTAAAAAGTGGAAAAAGGATTCAAATAGACATTTATCCAAAGAAGAACTACAGATAGCCAACAAGCACCTGAAAAGATGCTCAACATCACTCATCATTAGGGAAATGCATGTCAAAACCCACAATGAGACACTACTTCACACCCACCAGGACGGCTATAAGCGAAAAGATGGACAGTAGCAGGTGTTAGCACGGACACGGAGAAACTGGAACCATCACATGCTGGTATGAGTGTAAAGTGGTACAGTTACTTTTAAAAATACTTTGGCAGTTTTTCAAATGGCTAAAGATAGAGTTACTATATGATCCATCAATTCTACCATATACCTAAGAGAAATGCATGTATGTGTATACAATAAATGGACACAAATGTTCATAGCAGCATTACTTCTGATAGTCAGAGGGTAGAAACAACCAAAATCGCCACCGCCTGATGAATGGTCACTATACTAAAAGCGACTGAATTGTGTGCTCTAAAAGCGTGAAGTTTATGATATAGGCATTATTTCTCAATTTTTTAAAAGAAATGAAAAAATCATGTTGAGTAAAAGAAGCCAAACACAAAAATTCCACTTATATAAAGTTCAAAGGCAAAGCTATAGTGTTCAAAGACACATACTTAGGTGGTGAAACTATAATACATTTTTTTAATGATTGTTACTAAGGCCAGGATAATGATCACCTCGGGGGTTAAGAAGAGATTTTTGGTTTGGAGGAAGTACACGAGTAGAACTAAGGTGGTGCCGATAATGCTTCATTTTTTGGTGTGGAGGATGGTAATCTGGTTGTTAATTTGATAATAATTCCATAAGCTGCCATTTATGTAATGTGCATTTTTACATTATGTGCTGTATTTCACAATATTCACTTTAATTTGCTTGTGAAAACCCATGCATTAGATGCACTACCATGACCTTAATCATTCCCATATTGTTGACATTTCTATTGCTTCCAATTTTTTGTTATTTTAACAACATTGCAATTAACATTTTTGTACAAAAAAAAATCTTTCCATTTTTTTTATTATTAACTTGGGGTAGATTTCCATATGTGGGAATAGAAAGTCAAAAGATTCAAATATTTTGCCATTAATACTATGAACCCCTCAAAAATAGTTTTTCTTTTTATATGTTACACGTGGCTTATTTCAGCCCAATGTTCCAGTTTTCCAAGGCCTTTCTGAATTCTGATTCTGTCCTGTTAGCTGTCCTCTGGGCCTCCGAGATGTCCCCATCTTCCTCTCCAGCAGTCTCACCCGTCCCTCTCGGCAAGCCCAGGGTGGGCAGTGAGCTTGTTCTGTTCCCACATAGTGTGGGGACCCTGTTGAGAGCCCTTCTGACAAGGAAAGGACTCCTGGACCGGAGACGTGTGGCCTGCACCTGCCAGACAGCCCCTGCCTGCGATGCATCCTCCACGCCATGATGCAGCGCCATCCCCACTGTCAAATAACAGCACTCAGATAGTTCTAGACATGACTCTCATACTAACAGAGATTGAACATGTGTCCAGTATTTTATTCAACTCCTTAATTAATGAAGGAACCAGTAGGATGGTAAAACTAGTTCAAAGAACAATTCCAGGAATGAAGATTGATAGAGTTAGCCCAAAAATGCTGAAATGGATTTGCTAATGGATATAAAACTATATAGTACCCCACAGGGTGACAAAATAGTAACCTTTGGAATCATCTTCTTACCAGGCAGAAATCTACAAATAAACATGTAACTTCACAGTGTGGGGTTATTATCAGGTGGTAACAATCAAAGTCAAACTCAGGTGTATTCTGCTGCGTAATGACATAATCCTTAGGGAAAGGATTATAAAACCATGCCCCCATATAACGTGGAAAGAACATTCTGTCATCCTTTGGCCTTATTCCCAAGTGTTGGATAACTTTTCCAACACCACATGTGGCCTTGAAAAATCACTGGATTTATCTTTTGCTATTTTGAAAATCCTGGAAATCTGGGGTAGATTGTGCTGTAAAATCCAAGTCACTACATAGAAATGTATTTTTTTTCTTCCTCCAAGACCAACTCAGTTCTGTCTTTCATTATCTGAAAGTTCACAAGAAGTCAGTTCTCTTTTGCTTTCTGAAGTCACTGATGTTTTGCAAGATATAAGAAACTTCTCATCCTCCAGTGTTCGTGGCTAGGGCATGTGCCCGTGAGTTTCCTAAAATTCATTCAGATGATTGATCTAGGTGCTCGTGTGCATTTTTCTTAAAAAGAGAACAAAGTTCTACGACCACAGAGGGTCAAGAAACACTGTGCAGCGGGCCCTGCAGCTCGTCCTTCCATGAGTCAGCTGCCACATTGCAAGGGGCCTTTGCCTCTTCCTCATGCGTGTTCTACCACCCGCCTTAGAATCTCTGGATAAACCCTGCTTCCGGTCACACCCTCCTGTCCACCAGCCCGCGAACAGCTGTGTCCCTCTTAGGAGACGAGAGGTACCCACAGCCCTGCAGAGCACCAACGCACACACACAGTGATGCTGCTGAAAAGGTAAAGGCACAGAAAGCTGCCAAATCCATGGCTGTTACATTCTGCAAAAACAAAAGCCAAAAAGCTCTGCTGTTGATGAAGCGCTGCTCATTTGTTAGCATAATTCCTTTTGCTCTATATTTTATTTGCAGCCTGTCTTTATTAAGATTTCAAATATACTCTAATGTATCATTTACATTATGTGAATGTGTGTTTAGCACAAAGCTAGTAGAGTTCCTGTGCAATCTGTAAAATAAAAGTTCAAAACCCACTGGAAGGCAGGAACAATCTGTCAGCTTGTCGTAGGTGCAATAAGCCATGTTGTCATTTGGTCCGTCCAAAACAGATGCATCAAACAAAGCCATGATAGGCCACTAGGCCACTTTCAACTCACAAATTTCATTCCAATTAAAGACCACGGCTCCTAGCTGCAGCATGGATTGTGCCTATAATAAGCTTTGTATTTAAATACATCCTGAGACATGATTTTTGCCAGGATTCTTTTTTCTTATTTGAATAAGAGGGACATTATAGGGGGCTAAATGATAGGGGATAGAAAAGAGAAAAGGAACAAAAAATGAGATTTCAACCGGTCTCGAATGATGAATAAATAATATTTCATAAAATGGCAATAGTAACAATAGGTGCAATTTACTGAACACTTAGTATGTGACAAACATTTTACTATTAATATAAGCCTTATAGATATTTGTTCATTCATTTATTTAACAAATACCTCTTGAAAGATTATTGTGTCAAGCACTATCTTATGTGCCCTAGAACATAAAATATAAGTCCTCTGCCCTCATGGTTTTTATCTGCTAAAGAGAGGAGAGCCACAAATATAGAAATAAATACAAATGCTGTACACACACACACACACACACACGAGTACACACACATTTGCATATATAATTTTAACTTGAAATGTGCCTTAAAGGAAACAGGCTGAAGGAATACAGAGGGTTGGACTGGGGAAGGGCTGATTTGGCCGGAAGTCAAAGGCTTCTCTCGGAGGTCCCATGAGGAGCCTGGGAGGAGCTTTCTGGACACAGGAAACAGCAAGTGCAGAGGCGTTGAGACTGAATGGAGTTTGGCAGGTGTGCAAGATCCAGAAAGGAGACCAGTGATCACGTTGGAGGAGGAGGAGAATGGGGAGAAACGAAGAGGTCACTGAAGGTTTAGGTGGGGCGCGGAAGCAGGGAGGCAGGGGAGCAGGCTGCTGGGAAGTGCGGTGGGAGACGGTGGTGGTGACGGGGTTTGCCAGCGTGCGCGATGAGAAACCGCAGGCTGCTGCTTACAGTGTTGAGGTGGTGTGATTAGGATTTGGTGATGTATTACATACGGGGTCTGAGGTCAAGGAAGGAGCAGAGATGAACACCAAGGCAAAAGAGAACCCCTGCCCTCCCTATCCCTCTTCTCACCATGGCAAAGTTGGCACCAGATATCAAAAATTCACCAGAGCAGCCAAACAAATGTCCCAACCCTGTGTTCAACTTCATGAATAATCAAGCAGTGACCTTCTCTATCAGAAAACTGTCATTTTGGTTTAGCCAATTGGCAAAGATTTTTAAATGATATATATTAGGATTATCAAGAATGGCCAAAGGGCTGCCTTCAGGTCCCGACAGTGGAATGTAAATGAATCCAAACAATCAATAGGGAAATTTAAAATTTTATTTTTAGTAGCCATCATACACTTTCGCCATCAATCCTACCTCTTGGAAAACATCCTAAGGTCATAACCACATATGGGGCTAGATTTATGTTCAAAAACATTAGTTCAATGATAATGAAGGAAAATTAGAAATAGAGTAAATATCCAGTGACAGAGAAATGGTTAAATATATTACATACAGCTATTTATATTATCATTAAAATCATATTTTGGGATAATTTTTGTCATTATAAAATCATGATGCAAATCAAATTGAGTTCAAAAAATATGATTAAAAACTCTACACACATAAACATGCATATGTAATGGGGAGTAGAAATCTAAAAGGCTAATAATGGTTTTCTCAGAGAGGTCAGATGATAATTATCTTCAAAATCTCAACAATGAACGTGTATTACTTTTATAATCAATAAATAGAATTATACAACTTGTGCAAACCATAAGACCGGGAACGTTCTGGGATCCAATCCTGAGTGTCAAGATAGGACGGTTGCTTTTAAACCACGCCTGGCAATATCCTGGAGCCCCGAGGAGAATGCCGCTTGCTGCCTAATTCCACCTCCTTGAGCTTAGGAATGTTGGGAGGGTTCTCCCAGGAGTCCCTTAGAGTCACTTTTGAGTTTGGATTTTCTTTTTCATTTGACTTATTACAAATTGTCTTAGTTCAGGCTGCTATGACAAATTACCCTAGACTGGGAGGCTTAAACAACAAACGTTTATTTCTCACAGTTCTAGAGGCTGCGAATCTGCAGCCTCGGCGCCGCAGACCCAGTGTGTGCTAAGGTCCTCTCCCCGGCTGGCAGGTGATGCCTCTCGAATCCACACACGGCAGGGAGAGGGCAAGAGAGAAAGCGCTCTGGGGTCCCTTTTATACGCATGAGATCAACACTCCACCCTCATGACCTAATTACCTCCCAAAGCCTTCCCTGCAAACGTCTTCCTGGCGGGGGTTAAGATTTCAACAAGTGGATTTGGGCACTGCAGACGTTCGGTCCTTAGCACGTTGTGATTAGTCTCCCCTTCGTCCTATCTTGGCTGCACAAAGCTGTGCTGGAATTTCTTGCAGTTGGAGGCATGTTTCTCTGCACACGGAGGCATGTTTCCTTCTGCGGTAAGATGCGTCCTCTTCGTCATGCTCCCTTCACGACCTCAGTGGGAACGCGTGGAAGGCGGGGCCCATTTGCAGAGCCCACGTCACTTTCCCACACGGTACTTTTAGAGGCCCAGCCTGTCCCCTCCCACATTCGCCACGGTCCCTTACATGTCAGCAGGAGGAGGACACAAGAGGGACCTTCTAGGTCACAGAGACTCAAACAGCAGATGAGCAGATGTCATTGTAGTGGGATCCAGCACAATCGTTCCTGTCACTCTCTGCTGTTATCAAACCAAATCAGGGCACCCTATTCTCAAATTATGTGTAAAGTTGAAAAATAAATGAAACCAAACATACACTAAAAAACTTCTGTGGTCACAGTGGCCATATATAGCCAGTTACAAAAGCACATATGCAGATGATTAATTGGTGCCCAAACACAGATGGAAACCACATTTTCCACCATTTTGAATGCAAATCGGACTTAAAGCTCCGTGACTACAAAGTCAGCAGATTTTCCAAAGATTATCGTGTCCAATGAGTGCTATCATCATTATATCGATTCTCAAATTACATTTCATTTTGTTTTATTAAAGTCTTTAATGAAAAACTTTTCTTGTACAATCATTATATCACTTGTGGTTCTTACGTGGCTTTTGGAGGAAAAACAATACTACAAAAAGGTGGTTGCTGAAGGGTGATTTAATCAGCATTCTCATAAATCACACAGTTTTTCCGTCGGATTTGCATAGAGAGAAAAGTCTTAGGGCAGAAAGAGTGTCTTCCATATTTTAATTTGATTTCCAGGCCTAATTACATTGTGCTTAAATGTAACACACTCGTGACTTTACAAGGACGACAGTGCTGTGGGATGAATAAAGCTTTGCAAACTTCTAATGTTTTTGCTGGAAATTAACCTCCCACTGTAATCCAAGGATACAGTCATCACAGGGAACTTATTTTGATCATATGTTAAACAAAAGGTTTAATGTCAAGTTGACAAATTGACTACAGACTCTTTGAAAAAATTAATAATGGAAAGTACAGCTAGAAAAATTAACAAATATGAGCAATAGAATTTAAAAATTCCTCCTTTTGTCAATTCTCCTAAGTAGCAAGCGCATACCTTCTCCCTAAACTCATCAGTTCTATAAATAAAACTCTTAAATCCTGTCAATTTTTTCTTTGAAATGCTTTGCACACTTTTCCAGTCCTTTTCATTACCAAATTCTAGACCAAATCTTAATACTTGTTTTTGTCAAGCCTGAAATATTACAGTATCTTGTATTTCCTCTCTCTAGTCTCTCACCTACTGACTTATTCAATACTTAAGTTGTCACTTTTGTTATATAAATTACCTAATTAAAATATTCATAATTATCTCCATAATCAAACCCAAGGTCTTTAGACTGGTAAGAAAATAAAAACGGCAACAGCAATATTAATAATGGCTAATTTTTACTGAGTATTTTTTTTATTTTCCAATACTTTTCTAAATATTTTACATGGATTTAACCCATTAGTTCTTACAACTCCATGAGGTAGGTAAGATTATGAATCCATTTGTCAGATGTGGAGGTGGAGGGCAGAGAGTTTGAGTTGACTCTACTCCCAGGGGCCAGTATGGTGGAAGTTTCAGCCACGGAGATTTCGCCCAGGGCAGAGGGAGAGCCCGGGGCCCTGGGCTGAAGCTGAGAAGTGAAACAGAAGGGGTGACCCCCCCTGCCCCCCGTGGTCAGAACAACATGCTGTCCAGGTAGGTCATTTGAGTGGCAGTTGGGTGGGAGCCACCAGACAGTGGCAGAGAGCCATGGGGAGTCTTCACCATAAACAATGAGTGTTGAGATTTATGAGTCAAAGAGCCCGGAGCAGACGGCGTCAGGAACAGGCTGAAGCTACAGTAGATCTGGCATATTCCAAGAACAGAAGGAGAGGGTCCGTGTCCATTCTTGCTCTTACTGGATGGTACTGGGACAGAGCCTCAAGGAAAGGGAGAATAATAATGGTTCTATTTATTCCAAAATTATCTAAATTAGGTAAATAATAATTATGCTGGCCGGGCGCGGTGGCTCACGCCTGTAATCCTAGCACTCTGGGAGGCCGAGGCGGGTGGATCGTTTGAGCTCAGGAGTTCAAGACCAGCCTGAGCAAGAGCGAGACCCCGTCTCTACTAAAAATAGAAAGAAATTATATGGACAACTAAAAATATATACAGAAAAAATTAGCCGGGCATGGTGGCGCATGCCTGTAGTCCCAGCTACTCGGGAGGCTGAGGCAGGAGGATTGCTTGAGCCCAGGAGTTGGAGGTTGCTGTGAGCGAGGCTGACGCCACGGCACTCTAGCCTGGGCAACAGAGTGAGACGCTGTCTCAAAAAAAAAAAAAATAATAATAATAATAATAATTATGCTAACTCTTCTTCAAGTTCCACCTCTTCTGTAACAGTTTCTCTGGGTACTTTGCCAATGTGCTAATACTCTTCTGATCCATACAACATTATGATTATTACCTACAAATGTTAAACTGTGATTTACTATTTGATATTTTATGTATGTATGTATCTATTTATCTATGTCACTCCTAGTTCTAAGGCATAAATAGATACATACATACATAAAATATCAAATAGTAAATCACAGTTTTATCATTTGTAGATTATATAAGTAATTACTTATTGCAACAATGCTGCATTTCCATACCACAAAAACTTTAAAAAAAAAATTTACATATATAGTTTACCTGTTGATACACTATTCATTGTCTGATGCCTAGAGCAGTTCATTATAAAAATTACAGACTCCATGCGTCATTTGTGAATGAATAAGGAAAAGAGAGTGTGTTCTTGTTCGGTTATTCTATGATTTTAAATGTCTCAATTTAATGCCTCCATTTTACCTGCCTAAAATAATTTATATGTTTTAATGAATATCTGAGAAGAATTATTTCAGGTTTGAAGTACTTTTTAAGGATTTGAGTCCATTTTTGAAATTTAGCTTTCTAACATGACAGTAAAGAGACAAGCCCTTTATTCCTCAACGAAAACTCACAGTTTCGAGGCTGAGATAGCAGTTAAAGAATTCCCATTTCCTTCAGTTTTGGTAATCGTGAGCGATGTGAGCTTAGTTTAACCCGACTGCTTGAGCACTCTAACATTAGTTAGTTCTGGCACGTGGGATCCTCTCTCGTGGAATTAGTGTCACAGAGGGCGACAGAGCAGACGCAGGACAACAGATGAGGTCTCAGTTTTCTGTGACCAGGGGGAAGTGTCTGAACCCCGGGCCACACGGCATCGAGAATGAGCATCTTACTTTTTTGGTCTTGGTCACGTTCTGAAACATGACAGGGGCCAGGAGGAAGTCCCCTGCTGCGACCGCTCTGAGAGTCACAGCTACGAGGGGTCAAATGCCTCAGCCATTTCGGAGTCTCGGGTTAACTTTTAGAGCCAACTGCTCAGCAGAAAAAGGCGGATTAGCAGAGCAAAGCGGTTCCTCGCCTCTCCCAGACTCTGCCTTGGCAGGAGGATATAGGATGACTATTTTTGAAATCACACCCAAAGAAATAAGGTATAAGGAAATAAAGATCGAACGGCACCCGTTAAAGCACGGTTGACTCCCATTCTGTCTTGGGATGTGGACACTGAGATGGTTAACTGTTCAGTGAGAGGACATAGGGAAACCACCGGGACACCCGGAACTGGTGCTTAATCAGTGAGCACACCAGGCTCGGGCTTCCGTAACAAACCCCACAGGCTGGGCGGTTACACAACAGGAATTTGTCTTCTGACAGTTCTGGAGGCTGGAAGTTCACGACCGAGGTGCCAGCAGAGTTGATGTCTTGTGAGGCCTCTCTTCCCGGCTGGCAGATGGCGTCTTCTTGCCGTGCCCTCACAGGGCCTCTCCCGTGTGTGCACGGACAGAGAGACCTGGAATCTCCTCCCTTCTTAGAAGCACACCTGTCCTATTGGATTAGTGCCCCACCCTTGTGACCTCATTTAACCTAAATTTCCTTCTCAAGGGTCCTATCTTCAGGTACAGTCGTATTGTGGATTAGGGCTGCAACATGAATTGGGGGGAGGTGGGGGCACAATTTAGTCCGTCACAGTGAGCACACGTGACTCTGCTTGCGTGTGACGTTTGTTAGGCTGCCATGACAAATGCCACCGCATGGAGGCTTACACAACATACGTTCATTTTCCCACAGTTCTGAAGGCTGGAAGTCCAAGCCCAAGGTGCTGCCAGGTTTGTTTTCTTCTGGGGCCTCCACCCCTGGCTTGCAGGCGGCCACCCTTTCACTGTGTCCTCACACGGTCACTTCTAGGGCTGTGTGCTACCAGGGGTCCCCATTTCCTCCGCTTATAAGGACCCCAGCAGACTGGACGAGGGTCTATGCCAATAGCCTCAATTTACTTTAATTGTCCTTTTAACTACGTAAATATCTCCAAATACAGTCACATTCCAAGGTGTCAGGGGTCGGGACTCCGACATATGAATTTTGGGGAGACACACTTCGCATCATGACATGAAGTGAGAGACGCTGACGTTAGAGATGCTGTCTGGAGTGAAAACCGCGCTGCGATGGCACCAGTCCGTGGTGAAACAGGCTCAGCTGGCGGAGCTCGAGACCTTACGAACCGTGCATGAGGGTGGTCCGAATTCCGCCAAATCCGTTTTCTCTTCCTTCCTTCATTACCTCATGGGCTAAATCATCCAAAAATCGTATTGTGAAGTGCAGGGTTTTTACTAGCATTCGATGCCAGTGTGCTTTCACATTTGCATGTTTTTGTATTTGTCTCATGAGTTTTTAAACGTCTACGCACATGGTGCATTTTTCATCGTCCTCGTGTTGCATCCAAGCTTATTTGCACTATGGTGAGATAATGTGACCTGCGTGAAAATAATTAGTTTTCATTATTTTAAATGTGTTGAGGTTTGCTTTGTGGCTTACTTAATAAAAAAAAAATGTGTCGTTTGATTAAGTGATTTTGTTCCATATGTGGCCATTAAATCTAGCTTATTAATTGTGTATTAAGATTTTCCAATCCATGTGGTAAGTGTGTATGTGGGGGAGGGGAGCATGTCTGCTCGGCCTACAATTACTAACATAATGATGAGCTTGTCACATTTCCCCTGTAATTAGTTCATTTTTATTTTACATCTTTTGATGCCACTGTAGATGATTGTGTTTAGTTATCTGTCTCTGATGAAGTGAAATTTTTATTATTCGTTATTTAATAATTTTCTACACTAAATGTCTTGTCTCAAGAACATTCCATTTGATATTAATATAGAGATACCAGCTTTTTGGTTAGTATTTGCCTGGCGTATCTTTTTTCACCTTTTACTTTCATATTGCTGTCATTTCTGTGTTCTGGTGTGTTTAGTCCCTCCTCATCAGCGCGTGGCTATCACCGGCTTCCTCTGAACCTCGCAGCACAATTTATGCCTTTTGACGGATGCTCAGACCCTTCACCTTTCCGTATTATCAATTACTTGGCTTTATCTGTCTTAAAGTATTTTGTGCTATCTTAATACTTTTTTTCCTATTCTTTTTTTTTCTCTCTCTCTCTTTTTCTTTCTTTTTGATTAATTGCACACACACCCCTTTAATTTACTATCTCTTGTCTACTACGGAAGAATAAAAATACACCATTTTTATTCTTTCAGGAGTTCGTGTCATTCTTCATTCTGGAAGATCCTCAAGTTATTTTGCTAAAGAAAAAATAAAGACTATCAGAAGCAGAGATTGAGTGCGCATAAAACAGCTACAGCACCAAGCCAAGAGCTGGGTCCAGCAGAGTCCAAGCAGACTCCACGGCAAGGTGTTCAGAACGCCTACACCACCGTACTGATGGGAGTAGAAGTATAACAGGTATTTTTAATCAAATTGAATATTAAATTTGATCAAGTACATTTTATCATCTATTGAGAGATTTCTCCCTTTTCATTTACTAATTATAACAACATTTTAGAGAAATTATAATATGCAAGGCATCGTGCTAAATGGTTCATATGTTTGATCCTATTTAATCTTCAGAACCACCCTAGGAAGGTACAAAAGGATGTTGAGTGGGACTTTTCATTGCCTCCTAATCTCAGCTAGCGCTAGAGCTGAGAGCAATAGGTGCAAACAGGGAAAATGTTGTCTCTCTCCCCAGAGGCCGACCACACACCCCCAGACAGCAGGACGAGGAGAGAAGCACTGGGGGTGGGACAGGCTCCACTTGCTCCTGTGGCACAGAGCACGTGTGCTCGAGAGCCCGCGGCCAGACGGAAAACACAGAGCGTGAAGCCGCAGCCATCCTGAGGGCCCTGCCCCGGGGCCCGCCTACGGCACGGGAACCTCAGCAGGAGGAAAACTGTGTCTGTGCCTGGGCAGGAGCTCGGAGGGAGGTCACGAGAAGCCAGCCAGAGTCTCAGTCCCTTCTGGCTGCTGTAACCAAAGTGCCCCAAACTGGGTGCCTTGTAAACAACAAGCATTTACTTCTCACAGCCCTGGGCTACTCAAGGTCAAGGCGCTGTCAGCGCTGCTGTCTGGGGAGGGCTTGGTTTCTGGTCAACGGCGCCTTCCCTCTGCGCCTCGCAAGGTGAAGAGCAAGGTCGATCTCTGGCCTCTGCTATGGGGCACGAGTTCCATTCATGTGGGCGCTGCTCTCGTGAACTAATCACCACCCAAAGCCCCATTTCATAACACCATCTCCTCCTCGGTTGCGACTTCGACATGTAAATTTGAGGGAGACACGAGCGTTCAGACCATAGCAGCCAGGAGGGCAGCGCCCTGTGCCCGTCAGGATGCAGTGAAGCGTGGTGGGGTAACGGGGCCAGCAGGACGTCTGTGAAGGGGCCTTGAGGAGCTCCCTACAGGATCTGCACGTGGAGCCTGCCACACACGGGGCGTCTGCCATCCGGGCAGAACAGCAAATAGCTCCAGGTGATGGAAAGCTGCCCCCCTTTGCCTCCTCCTCATCTCCCCAGCCCCAGAAAGCCAGAAACAGAAGAGTCACTGGAGAAAAGAAGAAAGAAGAGGAGGAGGAGAACCTGGCATGGGAAGGGTGAGGACATTGGCCACGCCCCCTTCTGTGCAGCGAGGCCTGGCGTCAGGAGTCTGGGGTGGCCTAGGCTGAGGCAGAGGGAGGCCACCATCATGGGGGACAGTGACGCAGAGGCTCTAAGCTAGAGAATGCCATCCATTTTCCATCTAAACCAGACTGGACTTAGACAAAAGGTTTTAGTGTGGACATTTTCAAATATGCACAAAAGTAGACAGAGGAGTAAAATTACTTCCCAGGTACGCATCACCCATTTTTAACAATTAATACTATTTTGTTAGTTGTGTTTTGTCTCTCCTTTTCTTTTTTTCCTGGAATATTTCAAAAGCAAACTTCAAATACCATATCATTTCACCAAAATATACTCCATGTGCATCTCCAACAGATATGGAGATTGCTTTTTAACTTACTCACAACACCACTGTTACATGTAACAAGATATGATGTAATTATAATTGATATTTTGATACCCTGGAACGAGGCTGCTTTTGTGGTTGGAAGTGGCTGGGAACCCGGGGCATCTGCCCACGGTTCCATGCAAAGACGGAAAAAGGCCACGTGACTAAGTGGTTTGGAGATGGGATAGGAGGGAACAAAGTTGTTTCCAGACTGTGCCAAGGTCAGCACAGCCAACAAACCAGTTGTTCACGTTGGATCAAAATGTAGACTCCGCACTATTCGTAATGGGTCTGGCACGGTTGAATAGGTAAGTTTGGAACTTGAGTCGACCGCGGTGCTCTCTAGCAATGGGGTTTGCTTCGAGGCATTGCTTTGCCAAAGACCTCCTTTTCCACAGTAACTCACACCACTCTAGGAGATAGCATTTAAGATGGGCAACTTGTTATAGATGTTATTGTTCAATTCTTGTTCACCTCAGTTTTTTCCATCTATAAAATGAGGATAAAATTAGTATCTACCAGATAGGGTTGTGTGAGATGAAATGAAACACAAAATGTAAGAATGTAGTACGGTAATAAGTGCTCAATTTATCCATTCATTCATTCAACAAAAATGTAATTGATTACTTTTGGTCCAGCAGGCTCTACACCAGGAGCCAGGAACATGGCACTGGGCTGGAACCCACAGGCTCTGCCTTCCACACGCTTACATCCCAGCGGAGGTGACAGAGGCCCGATAGTGAATCACCCAGGTCATCACGTAGTTACAGTTGGGATCGGGTTGCTGAAGGAGGAGCACGTAGTGTGATGACAAAGGAACCCGAGCTAATCGGAAAGCCTGAGAGAGCTTTCTGGAGGTGCTGACGGATGATCTTTTCCGGCTCGTCTGGACGTCTGTTAGAGATAACGCACTGTGTGCCTGTAAACACCGAGAGTCAAAGGCATTCATCCCCCTCCTGGACTGGAGAGGTGGTGGATGTCCCATGCGGTTGTGCAACCTGAGATCGGACCAATCTTATTCTGCTCTTTTTGAGCCAGGACCTACTTATTCTCAGAGAAACTGTGCGCCCGCATGTACCACTGCCCATCAGCAGGACGCCTGGGCCTGTGGGTTCTCTCGTTCATCATTTATTTAAAAATGTTCCACTGTGTATTACTGGAGAGAAGATACTGTTTTCGATTATCTGTAATCCCCTCTTGTTATACACTATCTTTTCCTAAGGCATAATTCAGTTATTTATGTTAATATAATATTCTCTGGTCATGGCTTTGATCCCAAATCTTATTTTTTAATCAAAGTTCATAACCAGAAGAAAACAGATAACTGGATCCGCCTATCAGTCATCATTCATCTGTTCGTTCAGTCCATGCTGACCCTGCTACGATGTGCCACATGCTCTTGGGGAGGTGGGGACACAGGGGAGCCTTCCTGCTTCCACGACGGCTCCAGGGGAGGCAGACAGTTCAGCATAAAATGAGACAATCTTATTTTGATACGTGCAGAGATGAGAGACGAGAGAGCGGACTCATTGTAGACGGGATGGTCAGGAGAGAGCTGTCCAAGGAGGTGACATTGTCGAGAGATGACACAAATAGCCCTGGGACAAACCAGGAAAAGAGCTGTCACATTCCCACTTGCGCCCGGGGCTCCGGCCCCAACAACTGTCTCCGTGTTGCAGACATAAAACATGAGCTGTAGGATTGAGGTGTCGAAACTACTGACTGGGTGCTGGGACATGCCCTAGGCCGCACTCAAGCCATCCTTGCGGGAGGCTAGCTACGCGGGGTGGCGGGGACAAAGAGGACGGTGTCTCTTTGGTTTCTTTTGGTAGAAGCTGTGTCTGAAAGACAAGCTAACAGCCGGCTGAAGATGGTGAGGTGGGTGGCGACTGCTGGTTAGAACTTCATCCTGCCCACTCCCCTGCCAGCTGGGCCGTGCCACTCGTTCATTTGTTTAGGGACAACGTGCATGCCAGTCTCTGATTGCATGGAGACGCCACAGAATTCATCTTGTATTTAGTGAATGGCCTCTCAGACTTTTTGCAAACAGTTCGACTACTACCAACAGTTTTCAGCATGGGCTTCCTCTGTGGCTTTAAGAGAGAATATAGCAGGTCTTGCTATCTTAAAGAAAATGAACCACAAAGTCTCAGATTGTGTCACTCTTATTTCCCAGCTTTTCCAGCAGCTATCTTTGCATATCCGACTACATCGCAGCAAGAGCTTTAACGAGCAGTTCTGTACTAACACATCTTTGAGCTCTTACCCAAATTTGTTTCCGAGGCAGCCAAGGGAACCACCCTCTCTAGGGCCCTGCAAACAGGTTTTCACAACTGCACACCTGCAACACCACGGAGTGGAGTGCAAGGCGCCTCCCTTCCTTCAGGAGACTGTGACTTAGTGACAACAGGGCGGTTTCCTGCCTCTCTCTCCTCAGCACACAAAGGCTTCTTGGAGGCGGAATTCTATTTTTCTCAGTTCTCTGGTGCCATCTGGTGGTGTGGCATTAGAGTCACATCCGATCATTTAATTCTGCAAACAGGTCCAGCTGTGTGGCTCAAGTATATAATTCATGACTTAAGACTCTTCATCTGCGTGCATAACAATGACGCAGAGCCCCAGGTGAGAAACGAGCTAGGTACTTTTGACCAGGTGTCCTTCCTAATGTGAAATCAAACAGCAGTGTCCACTGTGAGCTTAATGAGTTGTGTAAGGGGGGGAAAGGGCGAGCTATGCAGATGAGCTGTCTACGTGCAAAGGACCCGTCAGGCAGCTCTTCAGCTCTTCCCTCACACTGAGCACACGCAAGGTCAAGTCATGTTAGCCCAAGTCCAAGTGTTAGGAGGACAACAGGAAAATATCCAGAGCCTCTTTATTGAAGGGCACCAGCTGCACCACTTACAAACTGTAACCTTAAACAGGTTATCAAAACTCTGTCTTCTCCATTGTCTTCTTTACAAGATGGGTTTAATATTCTGTACCCTGTAGGCTTATTGTGAGAATTAAATGGCGTAATGTATGTGCAAGCACTCGCCACAGAGCCTCAAGTGCAGCTCAGCAATAACTGAGATTTATTGGGGGGGGCACACCCTTCAGAGAATTTCCCCAGCGCCCCATGAATTAAGAGGTTGTCCAGTCTGGATGGTCCAAGTAGGCTCTATTCCAGTGAAAATGACGAGGCCCATGTGGAGAGTACTTCCAGAAAGGTTCACTGTTTCCTTGACCACAATCTCCACGCGTGGGGTATCGCCAAGGCGTGTGGTCAGGCTGCACGTAGGCAGATGGCTTTGCCTCCGAAAGCAAATCGTCAGAGTTCGAAAATGCCACTGGAAATCACGCCGGTGCAATTCTAGTAAGATCCAACATGATCTGATCTCTCCCAAGGAGAATTATTTTTATGCTCTACAATCCAGTTGGGGACATTATACAAGCACATTCATAATTCAGGTTTATTATGAAGAATTCCATTTTAGATGCACAAGTAAAAATTTCTGGACACACGTGGGGAGTGCAGTGCGGCTAAAATCACTGAATGTGGGTGGAAGGGGGGGAGGGCCTGCGGCCCCCAGGACGCTGCCCGTCGAAGGCGTGATGAAGTAACGTGAGATTCAAGAACATGCTGCACTGGACACCATTTTTCCTTAAATTCGCACAGATTAACTTCTGAAACCAGGAAACGTTCTTGTTACCTTAGTAATTGTTATTCTTGTCATGTCAGTAGTACCCTCTGATAATTATGCAGCATTTAATAGTTGCAAAGAATTTTCATATACAAGGACAACATCAGAGGGTTTTTAAAAATACATATGACGTGAGTTAATAATATAAGCCAAGCACCTTGGACAATACTTAGTATATAGTGCTATATAAATATTTATTATTAATTATTATGAAAGGCACAAGGTCTCTATTAACTTGGATCTAAAAAGAACTTCTTGATAGTCTTTTGCAGCCTATAGATGTGATTTTATTTTTTAATTTTTATTTTTAAAGTTTTTTTAGCCCCCCCCCCCCCACAGTGCTCAGTCATGATGTGATTTTAAAACATAGACAATATGAGGTTCTCTCTTCGGTGAGGAAAATAAATTATTGCTTTGAGAAAATTAAGCTCTTGTTTGTCCCATAGTTGGACATTGATACACCCTCATATCACATTCTTAACATTAAAAATTGTGGTCCTTAATTGATAAATTCAAGCTACTTAAGATATTGACTATTTTGCCGAAATATACTACAAAATAAGTGTAACTGAATTTATGGAACCATCTAAACTAAATAAGGTGCAACACAAAATGGTTTTGTTTCTCTCCTGTCTTTGCTTTCAGCCTTGATTAGTTGCAGTTCTCTTTTCCATGGCTTACAGATGCTCTGGGCAAAGCCCACAGCTCTTTGGTCACTTTCAGACACTAAAGTGATACTTAAGCACACTCTGGCCCAGATCACTGTGAACATCCCTCGCTCGCCAACCCCACATTCCTGCTCTGTGCCCCCCAAACCAGGCATCTGGCGGGAGACTGGAGCATGGCGTCTGCTCTCTCACGTCCTCTCCCACTCTCCTTTAGAGTCCAGCTTGGGACAGAAGAGAAGGAGAAAAGGGGAAAAGATGTTTATGTTTAACTGGTGTTACTGGGATTCTCCCGCCGCGGATTCGCTCTGTGCAGGAGGCTGGCTATTTTGGGAGCATGTGCATGTTCTTTAGGAGACTCGTAGGTGGCTTCCCCATGCACATCTTCTTCACTTGGAAGAGTCGCTCCAGCCCAACCCCTCAGTAAGCCCCTCCTCCGCTCCCCAGCTCCTGCCCCAGACGGACGCCCTGGTCCTTGCATTCCCTGTCGGCTCCCACCCCCTCCAGCCTGACCTGCAGCCCTCTTGGTCCAGGTAGCATCTAAGTAGCTCAAGCCCGGACCCTCGCATGATGTCTACCTGAGAGGTGGGAAAGCTGCCCACCTGCCACGCCAGATACGGGGAGCAGAGGGTGCCCCCACAGCCCTCTGCCTAGCCCCCATCTCCCTCCTCCTTTTCCCTTGCTCACGTGGACACACAGGGCAGGGAGAAGCGAGTTCGCTGCCCACACCAATGTGCAGCCAGGGATCGAGTGCTCACTGCCTCCACTTTCACAGACATGTTGAGTGGCCAAATCTTTGTAAGTCACTCTCAGGGCACTTCTGCTGTTGCCTGGGCAGCGGCGGCGAAGGAGAAACCTTGGCTCCGGCTCTGAGGGGCCCTTTCCCCGGCTCCTGCCTGCACGGGCAGAGCTGTGCTGAGCCGGCGGTAGCCGGGCAGCTCTTCTGCCGCTCGGCGTAGCCTGGAATATGACGACACTTCACGCTTTCTGTTTTCAGCTCAAGGGCTTCATCTTAAAATTGTCAGAGGACAGAAAAAGTCCTATGCACATTTTGTCACACTGGTATCATGGGTGTCATAAAAACTTTTTAAAGCTCTTCCTTTGTCTCAAAAACCTTTTCTCTTGGCAGCCAGGGTGGTTCAACGGGGAAAAGCAGAATCTTGTCCTTGCTGCCAATTTCTTGGTGCTATTTCCTAAAAATACATATTCTCTGCAGGCATGATTTGATTATACTTAAAATTTTTACAATTGTTGTGAACACTGAATCAAGGTCAAGGGCTCTCTTTTTGGTAAATTACAGCTTTTTTTGATATATTTTATTTTATTTTTTTGTTTTTCAGCTCATTATGGGGGTACAAAAGTTCAGGCTATATATGGAATATTACTCAGCTATTAGAAATAATGACGATATGGCATCTCTTTGGTTCTCCTGGAGAGAGCTGGAACCCATTCTATTAAGTGAAGTATCCCAAGAATGGAAAAATAAGCACCACATGTACTCACCAGCAAACTGGTTTCCCTGAGTGCACATTTGGGAATAACACCAATTGGGTATCGGACAGAGGTGGGGGCTGGGGGGAAGGGATGGGTGTATACCTACAGCTTTTTTTTTTTTAAATACAACTTATACTTACTTGGATCGGCATTCAAGTACAAGTTGTATTTGAGTAGTAATGGCTATCTTCACTACATATCTACTTTTTTTAGTTTAAAATAGAATTTACAAAATACCCTGCTTTGACAAACAGAAAACCAAGCCATCGAGAACTTCTCATGCGTGCACTGCGGACTTGCCCGTTCGAGTGCCAGCGACCTATCGGGGTCTCACTGCAACACACACTAGCTGCTAGAACACACACGTAACGTCAAAGCATAATTTTCCCCAAAGTTGAAAACATTACTCTTGTCCAAATGCAAAGTGAACGTGTGTCAAAGAGCCATTTGACTCCCAGCTGCAGGCACAGGATGACTGAAAGAAACACTGGAGGAAGGGAGATGACGCAGTCCATTAGGAAGGGAATGCTGAAATAAACTCGCTAAGCGAGAGGTATAGCTAGTTACTGCGTCTCCACTGGGCAAACACCTACAAATTAACATGCAACTTCACAGAGCCTCGGCCTAGATCACGAGGTGACAGTAAATCAAACAAAAGTCCATCCTCTAGAAAATGAAATCATCCCTGTGCAGGTCTGCTGGGCAATGCCCCCGCGTAAGGCCGGGGGAGGACAAGCCGCCCCCTTGGCTTTATTTCCACTCTTTGGAGAATTCTTAAATAATAGCATTTGTTTTAACACATTGTATGCTATTCTTACCATGTGGTGTCCAATAGTATAATCTGACTAAAAATTGCAACAATTAATTTGTTATTTTCCCAGGTACAATATTTATCACGGGTTTTGTGGCTAACGCTACAAGCTTCTAGTCAGTGGTATAGCTTGTAGTTCTTTTAGCTGTGAAGAGTGTAACTTTAAAAGGTGGTAGTTTCCTCCTCTTTCTCCTCCTCCTCCTTCTTCTGCTTTAACACGCTTTTTTATTTTGGAGTAGGTTTAGATTTACAGAAAAATTAGGGAAATGGTACAGAGAGTTTTTATATACTCCCCACACAGTCTCCTCTGTTAGTAAAATCTTACATGAACATAGTACATTTGTCACAATTAATGAACCAATATTCATACGTTATTATTAACTAAAGTCCATACTTTATTTAGATTTCCTTAGTTTCTTGCCTAATGTCCCTTTTCTCTCCCAAGATCCCAGCCAGGGTACCGTATGGCATGTAGTTGTCCTGTCTCCTTGGAATCCTCTCAGCTGTGAGAGTCTCAGACTTTCCTCGGTTTTGATGACCTTGACATTTTGGTGGGTATCCGTCAGGTATTTTGTAGACTATTCATCAGTTGGAATTCGTCTAATATTTTGCTCATGATTAGACTGGAATTACGGGTTTGGGGGGAAGATCAGAGGTCACCGACCATCCTTCCCACAGCATGCCCAGGCTGCACGCCATCAGCATGACAGGTCATTGCCAACGTTCACCTTGACCCCCGAGTGAGAGAGACTTTGTCAGGTTTCTCTGCTGTGAAGTTCTCTTTTCCCTCACTTTCCGTACTGTAGTCTTGGGAAGGAAGTCACTCCGTGCAGCCCACAGGTAAGGAGAGGGTGTTACGCTCACTTTTCTTGAATGCAAGTATCTGTATCCGTCAGAGAAGCAGAACCGATAGTACGTGTGTATACACGGAGAGAGATTTATGACGAGGAACTGGCTCATGCGATTCCGAGGGCTGGTAGGGCAGAGCTCTGCAGCGCGGGTCAGCAGGCTCAAGACCCAGGGGAGCCGACGGTGCAGGTGCAGCCCAAAGGCAGCCTCCTGGGGAGCTCCTTCTGCTCTAGGAGGCCGGCACCTTTGCTCTGTTCAGGACTCAGCTGATTAGATGAGACCCACCCACTCTACAGATGACAATCTGCTCTACTCAGAGTCCACTGATTTAAATGTTAATCTCATCCAAAACGCCCTCCCAGCTGACACGTAAAATTAACCATCACAGAATCTACGTAAGTTATTTGGAATTTTTCTGCACTGCAGATTTGGCTATCCTCTATTTATTATTTATGCAATCATTTATATCAGTGCAGACTCATGAATATTTATTTCATATAATGGTTACAATTCAATGCCACTGTGTTTATTTTGTTGCTAGATTATTCCACCTTTGGCCATTGGAGCTTCCTGTTGGTTCCCGTGTCCCTTGACATATCCTTGCCCAGTGGGTTTTTTGAGCACTTTTTTATTTCTGGCACTCCAGGCTGCTCTAGGGTCATCTTGTCTATTTCCTCCTCCAGCCCTACCACCACCTGTGTTGCAAGGAGCCCTGCCCCCTGTGCTGGAGGGTGGTGCGAGGTGTGCCTGTCGCTACTTGGGCATCGTACGTTGCTTCTAGTTCTTCTCAGCTGACAAAACAAAGAGATATACTATACACATGCATGCTAATTTATGAATATACACATCTCTATAAATATTTATATAAATAAACGAGTTCATTCTGATATCTCTGACGCTCGCTCATCAATTACCCGTGGATCATTCTAGCCCTTCCCCTTGCTGGTCTGAGACCCCCCCCGCCCCCGTCCAGCAGTGAGAAACCCGGCTCCCACCCTCCATCATACTCCGATACATCTTCACTTTTTACTCTAAAATACATCAATTTTATGCAAAAATACTATGCTCATTCTAGAAAAACTCATTTGGCTCACCAAAAATAGGCAACACTTTGTTTTGGGAATTTCATAAACCCTTGAAAGATTTCATAGCACTGTTTGGAGAAACCTCATAACAGAACTCAGTGGGACTCGTGGATGAACAGAGTGATGGTACCAATGATGTCCAGTTCTCGGGTGTCATCATTCTTTACTCTTCTGTGAGTGTGGAATCGTCACTCTTGCGTCTTTGCTTCTCCCAGATTCACCTCCTCTGTTTTCACAGGTGTCCTATTGATTATTTATGTCTATATCTACTGCATTTTCTGAATTGTAGTATTTTCATTAAACTTTTAATCACTATATTCTTCAATAAGTCACTTCTGATATAATTTGTTATAAGTTGGTGTTATAATACATCACGATAATTTTACGGTTTTAAAATCAACTTTATCAAGGAATCATTTACATACGATAAATTGCATTCATTTTAAGAGCGTAGTTTAATGAGTTTTGACGAGTGTGCACTTTCACGGAACCACCACCATAAGCAAGATACGGAATGGTTCCTTCATCCCCCAAAGTTCCCAGGGTCGTGGGCCTCTTGGCGATCCAGCCCTCCCAACCCCTGATTACCGTCAGCATAGATCAGTTGTGACACAGTAATTTAAGGATGCAAATCACAACCGACAGAACACAAATGACATGGGAAGCTTGGGGCCTGTTAGCTGACTGATAGCAGATACAAACCTACCAACGCAGTTCTCGGAGCGCGTATCCAACCGTTACGATATAATCATTGAGACTGCAATGGAATTTTACAATCATAGTTAACAGTACATTTCACATTTATAAAACATATGTGAATATGATTGTTTCATCATATTTATCTCTAAAAATGCCAAACCACGCATGGATCACTTGACGTATCATGAACAATTTGTATACTACATTTTGGAAAATGTAACTCTAGGAGGCCCTTGGCTTCGAAAAGTCAATGGCATCGACTCCTCTAGTGAAATACAAGATGGCGCCCGGGGGGGGGGGGGAGGCAGCACAGGTGCGTATATGTCTTTTTCTGCGGAGAAGCCGTAACGCCCATCACAAAGATGTCGAGGTGGTTTGAGAATTGAACAGGTGTCAGTCTAGTACCATTAATCTCAAACTTCAGTGTAGTTAATACCCTCTCTTTCAGGCATATGCGTGGACTTTGTCCCCAGAGGGTGTGACTCAGTAGGTGGTAGGGCCCAAGGACCCATCCTAAGCAAACACCCCAGGTGGTTCTGACGCGAGTGACCCACTGACCTCACACCGAGAGAGGCTACCACAGATCCTCGTCAAGACCTCTCTGTCTGAAAAATCCGATTTCATGAGATTCAGCCACAACTGGACGTCCTTTATCTGACGCAAGACGATGGAGCTTCTGACAGGTGTTTCCTCATCTGATGTGACACTGAGCTCCCTGACCTTTAAAGTCCTTTTCCGTCTGAAGCATCTGTTCGTTCCCTGTCGCACAGCTTGTGAACGCTGCTTACCCTGGACCACTGGCGTGCCTGGAAAGAAATGAGTTGACACATGGCGACACTGCTGTCCTCCCCAGGAACAATCTGTCACTCCGCAGTGCCAGAACAAGAGGGACGAGAGAGCGAGAAAAGGGAGAGAGATTTGCTTTTCAGGACAGCAACGACAGGAGAGGATTCTCTCTCGGGCATCCCAGAAGCCAGGTGGAAGCCGAGGGCACGACTGGATGACGCGCTGCCTGCTGTCACCCCGCAAAAGAGTCCGGCTCTGAGCCCGTGAAGTCATGGCAGCTTCCAAAAATGCACATTCAGAGACGGCGTCCGCACGCTGCCGGGAGGAGGCTGTCCTGTAGGAAACCAGTTCGCATCACACTCCTAGCGCTGGAAATGGCCCACAAAGAATACGCCACAAATAATGACAGGGGCTCTCCAGCAAGGGGGCCCCTCCAGGAAAGCCAAGACGGTTGGGAAATACAGTATTGTGGAGGTTTACTGTTCACTGCATAAGACGGCTGAACTAATCTCGGATGAGCTGTCTTCTAGAAAACACCCACAGTGAACAGAAAGGATCAAGGACATTCAACCCTTCCCCACAACGGTGCCCTCAGGATGTTCCATTTTAAAAATACTCCCCGGAGTCAGCATGCTTTCTGAACACAGAACATTGAATTTAAATTTAAAGTTAACAAAATAATAATGAAGGATATTCTGGACCATAAGAATCAATACTCAGAAATTACTTTTGTTCGTTCTGTCTTTTATATCAAATTGTTTTTCCATTTTAATTTTTTTTAAAAAATATTCAAGTAATTCATGTACATAATTTAAAAAGTCAAATACTCTCGCTTGTAATATTTGCCCTTTGGGAGGCAAAGGCAGGAGGATTGCTTGAGGCCAGGAGTCCAAGACCAGCCTGAGCAACATAGCGAGACCTGATCTCTAACGGCCCCCCCCCAAAAAAAAGGGAAAAATTAGCCGGGCATATTGGCTCGTCCCAGCTACTCGGGAGGCTGAGGCAAGAGGATCACCTGAGCCCATGAGTTTGAGGTTGCTGTGAGCTGTGATCATGTCGCAACAGAGCAAGACCCTGTAAAAAAAAAAAACAAAAAAAAAAACTGTCAAACAGTATCACAAGGTTTACAAACAAAAAAAGACTGCAATCCCTTGGCCTCCTTTTTGCTCTCCCCAGGATAGTTAACACAAAGAAAAATTTTCTTTCTGCAACCATGGGGTTAGGGGTAGAGGCCCCTGAGTAGGTCTGAGTTGGTTCGAGTGCCCATTCCTGAGCAGATCACTGCAGTCAGGTGGGTGGTCACAGCAATGGGCTCACACCAGTCAGAGTCCACCCTGGAGCTGGAGGGAGGCCACTCTCCGTCACCTCTCACAGCTGCTGTTCAACGATGGCCACGGTGGAAGGGACACTGGACAGACGGGACAGACCCCTGTGCTGCCAGCCACACTGTCTCCAGCCCCCTTCTCTGGGAGCAGTGGCAGGCCAAGTAATAGCCTCCAAAGATATCCAGGTCCTAATCCCTGGAACCTGTGACTGTTACCTTGTAGGACAAACTGACTTCGCAGGTGTTATTAAATTCAAGGTCTTGCGACGGGGAGATTATTCTGGATTATCAAGGCATCCTTATGAGTGAGGCAGAGGGAGATTTGACACCAAAGAATAAGTCGATGTGGGGTTTGAAGCAAGAGGCTGCATTGCTGCCTTTGGAGGTGGAGGAAGGGCCACAGGCAGGGAACGCAAGGCGTGTGGCTCTCAAGGCTGGAACAGATGAAAGAGAGGCCGTCTCTGGAGTCGTGGGATGAATCAGTGTCTTGCATGGCGCCTGTGCAAGCTGGGATCCCCCTCGACACGGCCGTGAATGAGACACATCCTGCCACATTTCAGTTAAGAAGGTGTGTTTCGGTTTCTCCTAGAAATCATTGATTTCTAAGCTGTTCCTCTGAGCTGGCTTTTAGTCCCTGATGTTCATAAATATTAAGAGTGACTGCAGAACCGGATTTAGCCACGAGATGGAGACTTTATCCTAGTCTTGTAAAGCACACCAGCTCCTGGAATTTCTGCACTTAAAATTTCAGCATGAAATACCTCAGTTAATTTCTAGTCTTGCCTCTGACCTCATGTACAAGATAGAAAACCTGAGTTCCAGAGAGCTCACAGGATTAGTTTTCAAAGGAATCAAACCTAGAACCCTGTTTCCTAATTCCCATTCTGGCGTTGTTCAGAAAGTATCACTTTTGTTTCATGTCTTCTTTGACATGTTATTTCTTTTGCATTCTGTGAACACATTTTTTAATGTAAATGTTTTTTGTCTTCTCTTGCTTTCTCCATCTCCTCCCACTGTTATATAATATGCCATGCAGAGAACTTACTTAAAATCATTTCATAGTGCTACCTGCGTTGGGCTATGCCTTGCTATCCTCATGAGAGAAGGAGAAAACTCAGTTTAAACAACCAGCATCCATCTGTAGCTACCACTGAAAGCTGAGCTGCCCGATTGGGGCACTTGGACCAATAGGACGTGGTCTCCGTCTTCAAGGAGCTCTGAGCTACAGGGAGGAGGCTGAGAAGCAAAGGAGACGATTTCTGTAAGGGAAATGCACTGCTCTTTCTACCAGCAGGGAAGAGGCTGATGTCACATCCAACTGGAGGCCTGGGTGATTCATAGGGAAAAGATGACATTGGGAATAGACCATGAAGGGCAGGTGAAAGGGTCCACGTAGGCAGACAGATAGCTTGAGCAAATCATGCATCCAGGGAAGGAAGCAGGAATTTGGGGAGTGAGAGTTCTGTTAGTGAGGAAATGCTTGGTTATGCAGTGGTAGCACATTACTCCAAAGGGTCAGTGGTTTAACAAAGGCTCCTGTCTCACTGGTGCTCATGTCTAACAAGTGTCAGCAGAGCTTTACCCCGCAGTCACTCCGGGACCCACATTGAGGTAGGTAGCATCATCTTGCAACTCCATTATCTGGTTCACACAGATTTCGTTGCCGTAGTTGAGGAAGTAAAACTAAACTATCGTGCATGGATTTTCCACTGCTTCTACCGGAAGAGGCATGTATCACTCCCACTCATACGCTGTTGGCCAGAGCTGGTCACATGGCTCTAACGTAAGGGGTGCCCCTGGCCTATTTGGTGCACGTTACCTTCTCTGCCACGGGAACATTCCAAAAACCCACCGCAATTCAGGATATTTATAGGGATGTACTTTGGATCTTAATGTAGAAAGCCTTTCAAGTTTTGGTGAAAGACAAATTATTTGCCCCACTTCTGAGAACATCGGGACTCTGTTTTAAGTGTAGAGAACATCTCATGTTTACCACTGAGCCAGGCTTTCCCAAGACTCACATACGGGGAGCAAAAAGCCCTTCCATTGCTGGGCCTGAGATTTTTAATTAATTCTGCAAAGGGGTCCAGGCAAGAATGACTTCCAAGGAAGCACCACTCATAGCTCCAGGCCACTCCCAGCTCTCAGATCTGGGAGTTGCCTATGTCAATGCAAACAAGGGAAATAAATCCCTGAGTGTGGCAATAGAGGGTACGAGATAAATTCACAAGTATCTTCCAGTGTTCTATGTCTAAGAACCTTCCAAAGATGTTGTCTTTCTCCTTTTTTGACATTTAATGGGGAAAAGCACTTAGAGGATCACCAGGACTCTGAGAGAGTCACCCTTGATTTGCACAATAATGTGCGATTTACTGAACAGCGGAAAGATGCCGGTAGTTACTGTGCTAGGACGCTGGAGCCCTACATCTGACCGATCCCTGGGAATACCTGGAGTCTCTGCTTACTGCTTGGCTTCCCTCCATATCACAGAGAAGTGAAAGAACAGCTGGAGCTTTGCCAGAGGAAGGCAGGTACCGAGAGCTTGGCTACCTTCTTATGCAATGAGACAAATTCATTTGCAGGCTAAACTCTGCTAGAAAACGTTTGAAAGCATTACAGTTGAGCTAAGAAAAAGTTCTGAAGAAGTCTTTCCAGTTGTCCCAAGACATTCTTCAAATCACTGCTACTAGAATCAGATTGTTAGAGAAACATTAGTCTGTGCAGCTTCAGACTACACTGAGCTGAGGAATTCAAGTAGCCCGTACTCCCACACTGACGGGACTGGCGGCGAGAGGCAGGTTCGGGCGTGTTCTGGGTGTTCCAGTGTTGGATCATGTTGGAGCGAGGAAGAGGACGAACAGGTGTGGTGTGTTTCTAGGCAGACAGGAGCCTTGACTGCCTGGCTAGAGCAGGGCCAGGTGAAGCGTATAAGCCAAAAGTAGGGCCCGACTCATTCAGGAGTTAAGACTGGATTTGGAGAAATTCAAACCAGGTAGTTTCTCGTGGGATGAAGGTGGCCACATTCAGTCTCTTTAACAAGGTATCTCAACACCTCCTGGACATCCCCCTGGACAGCACCAGGGTAAAGGGCTGAGAAGTGGGGCCAGCATGCAGGAAGAGAGAGGAACATGCCTTTTCCTTCTCGTCTTGAAGGTCATTTCTTCAGCATGGGATCCCCTAAAAGCTGCCATTATGGTCTTTCTCTTAGCCACCGCTGCTACTGCTCAGGGCAAGGTCTGGGATCAGCTGATTATCTCAGGGGAAGATCTTTCCCAATCACGGGTTGTAGATGTGGAGGCGGAAATTCTCGCTTCAATGTTCTGAGACAAATCCCTTCAAGCCCACGTTGGCAGGAGTCATCTTCGTAGTGTGGCTTTGTTCATTCACTTATCACCATCGGGTCTCTGAGTCTCAAGAGCAAAATGAGGCTGTGCGCGCATACACACAGACATACACACACACTCTAGAATCACATCATTTCATCGTACCCTGGAGTCTTTGCTGCCTACCTGTACAATGAGACATCAGTCATCCACTACAGAACCGGAAACCAAAGGCTACAGATACTTGGCTGTTTTGTTCAAAAGCTGAATGGCATCGAGATGGGCAATTTGTCCAAGTCTAAAGCAGAAAGGGTTGAGATTTCCTGCCTGTAGACACCAGGAGCTGGGGGAGAACAGAGAAGGAAGGGACAAGAGAGAACAAGAACCAAAGATTGTAGCGTGAAGGAGCAGGCATCACGAGTCGCCATGATCTTAGAGTCCAGTTGTCTTTCTTTTTGCCAAAAAGGGGAAACCAAAATGGCAAGCGGATACCACTGTCTTTAAATTGTCCAGAAATTATACCCTTTGTCTGTGCTGTGAGAATTTTCTCAAGGCTCCGTCCAACCCACATCATAGGGCTATGCCCCACCGTGTGGTCCAGGACACACAACAGCTGCACAAGAAACTCAAGCTGGGGCCCCGAACTACGACCACACAATGGTAAAGTCCTGGAAGGGAACCTGTCCGTCAAGGTGGGATTTAGGGGAAATGTGGAATTGAGGGGAAAACCCTCCACATGCCCTACTAGACATGTTCCGTATAACTGTAAATTTCATATCCATAGCGGGACAAGAGGTAACTGTCCTGCCCACCTGATAAGGTTGTTATGAGGTTCATATGTGCTATATATGTGCAGGTCTAGACGTATTGCATGTATATTCATTTTCTCCAGATTACTAAGTCCTTTGAGACTTAGGAGCTGGAAAAGACAGGAAGGTAGAGAGAGGGAGGCTAACAGTCTATCTGTCCTCTCTCGTTTCTTTGCCTTCCAGCTTTAACACACTCTCTCTGTCTGTCTCTCAGGTGACCCGGGGCTGCACCATTTGCATGTTCTACATCTTCCCCAGCATTTGCTGTTGGTTCTCCATCCCTCCCCCGTTCTAATAGGTGTGTAGTGCTATCTCAGTGTTGTTTTGATTTGACTTTAACTGAGGGCTAGTAATATGGGAAATATTTTCATGTACTCATTTGCTATCCACCGACCTCCTTTGGTGAAATATCTGTTCACAACCTTGGCCCATGTTGATTGGGTTGTTCATTTTCTTATTGTTGATTCTCAAAAGTTTCCTATATATGCTAGATACAAGTTCTTTCTCACATATGTGTCTTGCAGATATTTTCTCCCAGACTTTGTCTCGTCTATTCATTTTAATGATATCCTTCGAAAGCAGACATTTTTAATTTCAAAGTCCAATTTATCAATTTTTTAATTTTATGGATCATGCTTTTGGTGTTATATTTAAGCAATCTTTGCCTAACCCAAAATCACAAAGATTTTCTGTTTTCTTCTAACAGTTTTAAAGTTTTTGGTTTTATGTTAGGTCTATGATCTATTTTGAATAAATTTTTTTTGTAGTACAAGGTATAGCTCAAGGTTCATCTTTTGGTATGTGGGTGTCCAATTTTTCTAGCACCATGTGCTAAAAATTATCCTTTCTTCATTAAACATTCCTTACACCTTTGTTGAAAATTGACTGACTATATCCTACTTCACATTTCTTTGATTCCTTTCATCAGTGTTTCATAGTTTTCTATCATTTGCAATGGAGACTATCAATTAATGTAGCATGATTGAATGATTTCAAGTAGATGTCCAGCAATTTAGGAGCAGGAGTTCATGCATGTGTTAGGGTTAATTTTGAGTTACAGTTTTGTAGGACAGATGTCCAGAAAGGCAGAGTGCCAGCTGATCACGGATACTTGTAAAGGGTGAATTTAAGAAATCAGTCATGGGGCCCAGTGTAAGCAGGAAAGGTAATGAGGACAGAAAGAGACGGATATCTAGAAAATTAGGAGCTGGAATGTGTCATTATGGTTAAGGAGTAAGTGTGAAGAGAGGACTGGTGTGATAGCTGTGACAGGTCATGTAAAGGGTCAAGAATAGTGGGGTGTTACTCACAAGGAGAGAGCACTGATGCGATGAAAGGACTAAGTGAGGCCTTGGGAGCAGACGGGCGGCTGTGAATGTCAGTGAGTTCCATGTATGCCCAGTTCCAATGACTTCTGACACCAACCACCCGGAGTTGGGCCCAACTTTATAAGCTAAGCACAGTCCTCCACAAGTCTCCACAAACCACAGACACCAGCCATAAGTTCAGGGGTTCACAGGCCACTCTTACTTCTGACAGCCAGCTACACATTTGGGGGCTCCAGTGACCCCCTCAGGTTCAATAATTCATGAGAAGGACTCACAGAACTCAAGAAAGTGCTATACTACGGTTGCATTTTCATACAGCAAAAGGATGCAACAGAGCCAGGCAAAGGGAGAAAGACACAGACAGGATGAGGTCTGGGAGTCTCCAGAACAAAGTTTCTGTTGTCCTGTCCTCATGGAGTCAGGACATGTAACCCTCCTGGCATATCAGTAGGTGGCATTATGCAGAATATTACCAACCAGGGAAGCGCAACTGAGCTCTGGTGTCCAGAGTTTTTACTGGAGTTTCACTACGCAGGCAGGCGTGACTGACGGGATCATTGCCATGTGGTTGAATTCGATCTCCATCCCCCTCTGCTCCCTGGAGATCGAGCTGATATCACCAGACCCGAAGCTCCACTCTCTAATCACAGGGTTGGCCTTTCCCGCAGGACCAGCCCCTGTCCTGGGTCATCCCTTTAGCTAAGCTATCCATCTCAGGTGCTCACCGTGAATAACAAAGTCCTACCCCTCGGGGAAATTCCAAAGGGTTAGATGCCACCTCCCAGGAAGTGATACTGCACATCAGTTAGAATAACAAGGATGGGGACCAGGGTTGGCTGTGGAAGGTGCCAGTTTTCAATTCTATCACAGTTATAAGAGGAAGTGTGCATCATAAAGTCAGAGTGTGTGACCAACAAAGGGCCCAGAGCCGGGCGGGGACGGGCGCTGAGCGGGTGAAGTCCAGAAGTGTGAGAGGACAGTGGAGGAGAATGCCGTCCTCTGGCTCCAGGGACTGGGATCCTTGGGCTTTCCCAAAAGATGTCACCTTCTGTGTTCCTATGTGGCCCCCTGGCCTTTACACCCCCATTCTGGGTCCCCCACCTTTCCTTTAACATTCACATTAAAACATCCTTTGCATCTACTCAGCCCAGATGGGGAAGTTCCTTCTTCTATTCCTATGGTGTCGAGCTGAAGACAATAGGCAGGACCTTTCTCCACCTGCTCTTTGTCCTGGGCTACATCAAAGAAGGGTGTCGCCTCTGTCCTCATCTTATCAGACAAAAGCCAGGAAAAGGAGTTCATTGACTTGCCCTTTATGACAACTCCCCTTAGAACTACAAACCACAGAATGAAGGAGCACCTGGGAGACCCTATTGCGAAGGGCCGGCACTGTGTTACAAACCACGTAATCTTTGATTCTCATGCAGATAAACCCCTGACCAAGCCATGTGACAGCCCTCAATATGCCTGGGCCGGAGACAACTCTCCTGTGACACAGAGATGAAGGGGGTGTTCATGGAAAATCGGCTGTTCCCTGAAGATCCCATGGATGTCAGCTGGGGAGTCAGAATTCCAGTATGGATTTATAAGAGCTCTGTTCCAAAAGAAGCTTGGTTTGTGTTGACTCATTATGTTCATTTGAAAGGAGTTTCTCATGATCGCTGTTCTCTGGGAGCTAATGATCTCATTGAAATGAGTCAGGGCTGTAATTCACGGCCTATTTCTCTCCACTCTGCACAGCAGACACTGAGGGCTAGCGCGGGAGACACTTGGCCAGACTCCCACCCATCTCTCTGCACCAGGGCTGGCAGACGGGGTAATCACATTTGCTTCATGTTCCATACAGTTTATAGAAAGCTCGTTAGACAGCAGGCAAGAACAGAGATCAGCATAGGTGAGATTCCACGGAAAGGTTATGCTGCCCATTGGGATCAGACAAAACCAGAAAGTTCTGCTTCAGGGACTTATGGAAAGGGGCGAAACAAGGCTGTCACCCTCTCAGGGACTGTCATTCCTCGGAGCCAGTGTTCTTCAAGAGACTTTTATTACAAAACTGCGATGGACCATCAATCATAGCAGTGAAGACTGAGTAAATACGTTATCATTATACTGTATATATTATGCACTGTAGCTCCGGCCTGTGGGAGATAGCACTGAATTCGGCTGAAGTTCAACACCATCAAGGTTGATGTCTGGTTCCCATCGCAGTCCAGTGATGCTCCAGGTAGCGACGAGAAACCCAGCTCACTTCTGTCCTGTGCTGCCACCTTCTCAACCCACAATCTCCATGGTTACTTCCAAGGGGGACGAGACATGTGAAGGGTTAGACCAGCTCTTGACTGTCTCAGCCTGTACAGGACACATTTCCTTGGGCTAATATGTCATTGAAACTAGTCACAGGACCTGGCCGAATGGTGAAGGTGCTGGGAAGTGCAATGTTCCCGTGTGTCCAGGAAGAAGAGGACAACCAGGTACAGGTGAACCCAGTTGCCGCTTCCTGTTGCCTCGTAAGTGTCCTTGTCATTTGGGTTATATCAGAGCTACGCTCGTACGGTTCGCAGACGTCAGTAGCACGCAGGAGCCTCCCAGTAAATGCCGGCTTTTGCCATTATGACTTATTCCCTGTCATTACAGCGAACATGTACTTTGTACAAAATAAATACCATAAAAATAAAAAGGGGAGATCGTATCTGAAAAGGCAGCTTAAAGATTTTTTGTTTGTTTGCTTATTGGGGTTTTTTGCTGCACTTGACATTACTGTATTTTTAAAATAACCTTTTATTTTAGAATAGTTTTAGATTACAGAAAAAAATGTGAAGATAATACAAAGACTTCTTATAAACCCCATACCCAGTTTTTCCTATTATTAATATTTTATATTAGTATGGTACATTTGTCACAACTAAGGAACCAGTATTGACACATTATTAATTAAAGCCCATACTTTATTCAGATTTCCTTAGTTTTTGCCTAATGTCCTTTTTCTGTTTGAGGATCCCGCATCATTTCTCTTTAGACTCCTCTTGGCTGTGACAGTTTCTCAGATGTTCCTTGTTCTGATGACCTGGACAGTTCTGAGGAGCAATGGTCAGGTGCATTGCAGAATGGCCCCTCCATTGGCATTTGCCTGGTGTTTTTCTTATGATGAGACCTGGGTTATGAGTCTGGGGCAGAAGACCCCGGAAGCTGAGTGTCATTGTCATCACACCAAGGGTGCTGATGGGGCCAAGGGAAGGCTCTCCTTTGCTCCCCCACCAAGGTTTGCTGAAAATCACTGGCAAGAGGCAGATTAGTAGGAGAAAGAGCAGATAAATGTATTACTGATGTGCACACAGGAGTCTTTAGAATGAAGACCCAAAGACACAGAGGAAATTGTCCGTTTTTATGCTTAGCTTCATTGACGTATGAATAGCTGTGTAGAAATAAAATTGGACAAGAAGGGTTTGATCCAATGCTAGTAGGCTGAGCAGGGAACCAGGGAACCCAGCAAGGCCTGTCTAGATACTTCGTGCCTCTCTGAGCAGCGTCCTTCCTTCTGGGCCTCTCTGGAACGAGGGTCTATGACCCACAGTCAAACAAGGTGGGTCAGAGAATTGCTTTATGGCCAGGTTTACACAGAAAGGCGAAGGGAAAATCAGAGTCATTTGTAGGTTTTATGGCTGATGTTGGGAGAAGGGGTTCTGCTTTCTATGACCTGCTTTGGGGAAGAGGGATTCTAGATTTTATGGCCAGCTCAGGGGACAATGGGACTGGAGACAGGGACAGGGGAAGGTCAGAGAAAAACTTGCTTCTGAGGCCTTCATTTGGGAATACTGTTTCCTGAGTCCCAGCGATGGTGCATGCTGCCAACATGACTCACCACTGTTGACGTTAATTTTGATCACTTGGCTGAGGTTGTATTTGTGAGATTTCTCCACTGTAAAGTTCTCCCCGCCCTCACTTTTTATACTGTACTTTTTGGAAGGAAGTAATTTCGTACAACCCACATTTAAGGAATCAGGGAGTTATTGTCCACCTCTTTGAAGACAAAGTAATTGCATAAATTATTTGGAATTCTACACTGAAAGTTTGTCTGTGCTCCTCCGTTTATTTATCTATCCAGCCACTGATGGTCATGTGTCACTTAACGATGGGGGTGTGCTCTGAGAAGGCATCGTCAGGTGATTTAGCACCCTGGCGTGAACTTACACTAACCTAGACAGTGTAGCCTACTGCACCCAGGCTAGACGGTACAGCCTGTGCTCCACAGCTCCTGCTACTGTGTTACTGTACTGAGTACTGCAGGCAACTGTAGCACAGTGCTGAGTGTTTGTGTATCTAGACATATCCCAACATAGGAAAGGTACAGTAAAAATATGGAACCATAATCTCATGGGACCACCATCAGATATGCAGTCTATTCTTGACTTAATCATCATCATGAGGCACATGACCATATTTATGTCAGTATGGATTCATAGATATTTATTTTTTACTTTGGGTTTTATTCCAATGCTATGTTTTTTGTTGTTGCTCAAATTATTCCAGCTTTGGCCCCTGGGAGCCCTTTGAGTTGGTTCCTGTGTTCTTTTGACTTACACCATCAGAGCAGACTTTTTTGAGCACTTTTTTACTTTCTGGCACTACAAGATGCTCCAGGCTCATCCTGTATATTTCTTGCCCCAGACCTAGATGAAGTAAACGATTTTTTTAAATTGGAGAATGGTATTAGAAACCAAGATCTGGGCCGGGCGTGGTGGCTCACGCCTGTAATCCTAGCACTCTGGGAGGCCGAGGTGGGCGGATCGTTTGAGCTCAGGAGTTAGAGACCAGCCTGAGCAAGAGCGAGACCCCATCTCTACTAAAAATAGAAAGAAATTATATGGACAGCTAAAAATATATATAGAAAAAATTAGCCGGGCATGGTGGTGCATGCCTGTAGTCCCAGCTACTCGGGAGGCTGAGACAGGAGGATCCCTTGAGCTCAGGAGTTTGAGGTTGCTGTGAGCTAGGCTGACGCCACGGCACTCACTCTAGCCTGGGCAACAGAGTGAGACTCTGTCTCAAAAAAAAAAAAAAAAAAAAAAAGAAACCAAGATCTGGGTGCCAGGTGTGCTCACTGCTACTTAGGTATTGTTGCTTCTAGATGCACACACACGTATGTGATGTCTGTAAACATTATATACAGACATGTACACATGTGCCTCTGTGTGCACCTGTATTAAGCTAAACATGAGCTCGTGCTGATGTCTCCAACTCTAACCCATTACCCACCGCGCATTCCAGCCTCCTCCCCCTGCTTCTCTGTAGCCTCCCTCCAACAGTGAGACACCTGGTACCCACAACCTTTCATCCACTTGCTTAATTGTTCAATCCCAGTATATGGACAGCAATTTCAGAATTGTTAACCCATACTCCTAAACAACTTCATCAACTACAGGGTTTTGTTTTGTTTTTTGTTTGTTTGTTTTTACTTTAGTTTTACAGCATCTACTCAAGTCCAAAGGTACTTAGATCACCACCTTCCCCCATCTCCATCAGTGAGGTTTTTCGTTCATTTACAACACATTCAAATTCTTTTGTCTCATTCTGCCTTCCATCCTGGAATGCCTTGACTTCCCAAAAACTTCCTTTACACTTGCATATATTAAGGCTTACTCTTTGTGCCAAAAAGTTCTATGGGTTTTGACAAATGCATATTGTCATGCATCCACTACTACAGTGTCATACAGAACAGTTTCGCTGCCCTAAGAAACTTCCTGTGCTCCAGTTATCCCCTCCCTCCCCACCCCCAGCCCACGGCCAAGCCCTTGGCAACCACGAATCTGTTACCATCTCTATATGTTTGCCTTTTCCAGAATGTCATATAAAATCAGACAGTATGTAGCCTTCTAAGACTGGCTTCTTTCTGGCATCCAACTGGAGAGAACAAACAAAAAAACCAAACCAACCAAACAAAAGGCTGGCTTCTTCCCTCACCAGTGGGGATTGGGATAAAGCCTATTGGGATGACGGGAAGGAGCTAGGAGAGAAAGAAAGAGAGCGGTCACTGCAGGTAAGAGACGCCTGCACTCAGGGGAACGGCATTGCCGCTCGGCAGAGAGCTTGTTCATCCCGTTGAGGCTTCAAGCACAACCTCTGGACACGGCCGGAGACTTTGCCCTCCTTCTTCTCTGTTATTTCAGGAGCATCTGGAGATGCCTCATCAGAGAGTCTCTGTGTCCAAAGCAATTTCCTGTGACTCCAGAAATCTTCCAGCAGGTGAGGCTGGAAAGGGGTCGGCTAGTGGAGCTCGGGTCTCAGCCTGGGTGACTGAGGCGGGAGGAGCCAGGGAAATAGAGACACAGAGGGAGGGTGGGGGGTGGGGGGTGGCGGGGTGGAGAGACGGCTCCTGGACTTGCTGAGGCTGACAGTTCAGAGAGGGCAGATGAGGGATGACCTCAGGGGAGAATGCCAAGACCTAGCCGGGCAAACAGGAGAGAATGGCCTGGCGGGAGGGCAGGCAGTGGGGTGAGGCCACGGCAGCTTTCTACCTTGAATGCCGCCTGCGACCCTCACTGTACTTTCAGACGGTAACTTACCTTTCCAGACTCAAACTAAGCAACACCCCGCCCCTCCCTCCTTGGACCCTTCCCCAGCTCCAGACACCCACCCAACACAGCAGTCTCCGCACTCATTGCAATCCTTGCCTTGTCTGCCTGTCATCCTCCCCAGGACCACGTTGCTTTAGGGAGAGGATCAAGGATTTTTTTCATTTCATTCCCTAAGGAGGTGCACAAGGCCAGGCAGCGAACGCTTGATGAGAGAGTGGATGAGTGAGTGCACTGATTCCTCCCTGTCCAATCTGAACACTCACACGTGCTCCCTATCTTGGCCACGCAGCTTGCCCCAGAACATGCCAAGTTTGGGAATTCTGCCTTGGCCTTGATTTTAGGCTGAGTTGGAGGGCACAGAGCAGAAAGGCTGTGGGCAGCAGAAGAGAAATAGAAACGTTAGAGATGAGGATGCCAAGAGATTTCTGCAGAAAACCAAAAGAAGAGAGAACACAGGCTCCAGTTACACAGCTTTCAGAATAAACGAGTCCTACATTTCAGCAAACAAAACCTTGTTTTTTCCCTTCCACTTCTCTGTTGACAGCCGTCTCTATTTTATGGCCATTTGGAGATCATTTGAAGCCCATCCCATAATTGTTTTCTTGCTAAGCTTCCTTTATGCAGAAAAAAATGATAATGCAGTTAGGATGCTTTCAAAAGTCCCAGAGGAAATTAATTTGTTTACAGGATTGTGTATCGTATGGCTAAACCAACAAAGAGAAACAGACGGTCCTTCCTCGGCTGAGCTAACCATGCCGCGTGGGGTCACTGGGCAGGGTCCCGGGGAGCTCCAGCAGGGGCCTCCCAGACCCTTGTCCTGGCTCTCAAAATTTCCTCCTCCTGCAGCCGTTCTTAGTCACAGCACCCAGCTCTCTGCCCTGGGATTCTGTTTCTTCCGTGGGGCCAATGTGTGCAGCACAGACCGACACTTCTGTGTATCGCTGCTGCTTCCCAGGATGGGGGGGCGGGGTGGGGTCTTCAGAAAACACAGCCCTCATGCAACTTTCTCTCCACTTTGCAACCACCCCAGCGGTTTGCTGGCACTTGGGTCTGATTCCTGTGCTCTCAATCCGAGCTTTACGTTGGAAGTGACCCAGGTGGCACCTGAGGGTTAAAAATAGGGACACAGAATTGAAACAAAATAAACTGAAATCAAAGATAGGCCTGTAGCATCTAGCGGGTGCACCATAATATAAAATTTCCAAGTGTCAGCATTTAACTGAACATTTTTATTCTGGATAACATATGCCAAGTCTGGATTATCACAGTTTCCAAATTAGCAGGGTAGAAATTTAATTAGATCCTATCATAACCAGTGACAGTTTGTCTTCCTTTTTTAATCTCATGAAAGATACCACTTAACAAATTTCATCCTTCCTGCCGTGGGGCTGGCACCACATGCTCAGTGACACAGCGCGGCTCCCTGGGCCTGGGCAGGTCACTACCCTCCTCCGTGGCCGGCTGCAGGAGACTACGCCCCTGCGTTAAAGCCTGTGTGTGCTTGTCTACTGCTTACTAGAAGGGGGAAGGCATTCTCAGACTACTGTTTGTATTTGTATCTAGATTAAAGAGCACCATGGTGTCTGTTTTGTGTAGTTAATAAATATATTTGCAATATATTTGCAATATATTTGCAAATTCTCTACATAGATCAGGCCAGTTCTCAAAAAATTTCAAAGCATTCTCACCATGCTGATGTTCAGATAATGTTAATAATGATGATAATGGCTATCACATATTTCATACGAAATCACTAAACTCAAACCGTTCTAGCTATCATCTAGCCATGGTGGGACTTAAGTAATACTGCTGTTATAGACACAGTTGTCAGTGTTTAGGCCCCTACTGCACCCAGGCACTGTGCTAGGCCCATCATAGGCAATATTCCTTACAGCAACCTTGCAAGCTTATTTCCATTTCACAGGTGAGAAAATCAAAGCTCGGGGACAGTCAGTGACACCTCCAAAGTGACCCAGCTGGCAGGCAGCAGGACTGGCATCTGATGCCTTGACCCCAACGTCTGTGCTCACTGCGCCACACCAAGCAGATTGTTTGGGTTGATAAATTAGATTCTTAGGAGAAACAGAACAAGTGATAGACTCAATTTTTATTTATTCACCCAAGTAGAGTAAATTCTGTCTTTTTTAAAGAAAAAATATAATATGTAAACTGTTTTTTGTTTGTCTTATTGTTTGTTTTCACCTCCATGTAAAAGTGTAGTGCTGTACCAGGCAGACAAGCAAGGTGTAAATAAGTATGTATTTAACGTCCTGTAGACGTGGGTGCTATAGAGCAATGCAAGGTATGATAGGAAGCCAGTGAGGGCTGGTGGTTTGCGCCTGTGGACAAGACGGCCAAAGAAACTGACAAGGCAGTATTTGAAAAGCGACTTGAAGGAGGAAAGGCAGGGGGCGATGGAACATGTGGGGAAAGAGCATTTAAACCAGGGCACAAGACGTGTGCAAAGGCCCTGCGGCCACAGGCTTGGTGCATTTGGGCACAGCCAGACGGTCAGTGCGGCCAGAGCAGAGTGAGCAGGAGTCCGACTGTGGAAGAGCTTGGGGAGGCAGCCAGGGGCCGGCTCTTGTCCTTGTAGGTCTTGGTAAGGATTTGGCTTTTACTGTGACTGAGACGGCACTGGAGGTTTCTAGGAGAGAAAAGTGACCTGATTTGACTCACATTTTTGCAAAGAACTTTCTAGCTGCTGTGAGGACAATGGGGTGTGGTTGGGAGGCCAGTAGTCTTTGGAGTTTGTCAAAAGAAACCCAACAATGATCAGGAGGCTATTGAGATAACCCTTCCCCTCAGAGCATGGTTTGCAGGTTCTCACTGTTCTGATGCCCGAGGACAAGTGGCCGAGGAGGTAAGAGATAGGATAGGGGTGGTGGCTGCACAACAGGGTGAAAGTTCTTGCTGTCTCTGATCCAGACACTTCAAAATGGTTAAATGTAAATTTATGTTATGGATATTTTACCACAATAAAGGAACATCACTGGGGAATTAGGTTGAGTGGCTGGGGGTGATCAAAACAAGAGTGGCCATTCCAAACAGGAAGCCCCAGGCATGGGTGTTTTGTGCTGACTCTGACTCCCTTTGATGTAGCGAGGTCTTGTCCCTGGTGTGGAAAAGTCTCTCAGAGGTAGACGAAGCCACATCGAAGAGCTAGGGAGGAGGCCGGGCGAGACAAAAGGATGCGGCAGGAGAACTGTCCCCTGGCACCGGAAGGGAGGAGTAAACAGAATAAATCCCAAATTCTTCTTTTTATAGGGCACCCAGCCTGCCCCCCACTCCCTCAGCCCACAAAGTCACAGCACAGCAGCCGCTGCGGCAAACATCTGAGAGGCGGAGGCCGACAGTGTCCTTGGGCGGGTGAGGAGGCCGGAGGGAGCACACTCACCGCAGCGCGAGGGAGCAAACACCAGACGGGAACAGACCACTTGTTCTTCAAGGAGCACGAATAGAAAAAGAGGTAACTTGGGGCCTAACTAAAAATCCTGCAATATGAAAAAGGAAATGAACGTAGCATGCAAGAGATAAAGAAATGTGCATTTTAGAAAAATATTTACTACAGAAAACAAAATGTAAATTTTAGGCACCATTTGCTTCTTTTGCTCAATGAGATAAAATCAAATAGTTCTCTCTGAAATAAGAGACGCAAATTGAGATCAGAAAGCATAGAAAGTTTGTAAAGGAAACTGGAAGAAAGTGTAAGTGGAAACTGATCTGGTGAAATGTAAACCGGGATGAGCAGAATCCGAAGAAATATGGCAAGGGTGCTGCATGCCCCTCGGTAGCCTTGAATAAAAGGCTAAGGTCAAGGACTATAAAAAATAAGGGACAAAATGGAAAAAAAACAAGTAAACAACATCAAAAAAAAAGAAAAAAAAAGGAAGGATATCAGTTATATAACATATTTCAATGAGCTTCTTTAAGATCCATTACCGGCAAACCAAACTGTGTAATACTAACCGGCAGTAGGACCTCAATGATCTAATCACAGTCCCCATGTCGCCATTTGTCCTGAGGAAGGGTGGTGGCCAGCAAGTCCGCAAGTCCCAGCAGAGCAGTGGAGCCATCTCCTAACCCAAGAGATAAAACCCAAAGGCGAGAGTGGCCATGGGGAGCTGTTTCAGTCAGGGCTCACCTGGAGAAGCAGAACCAATGGGTAGGATTTGTAACAGGTATTTGAACCTACACAACTGTGGATGCTAGTTGTGGAATCTCTGCAAAGGTGTTGCTTTTGCATGGGATATTGGGCTGCAGTTTTGCTCTATGTCACCTGGACTGAGAGTCAGGACTGTGAAAGGGAGGAAATAGAGGACAAAAGGGATTTCCCCATTTCCCCCCAAAATGACCGGAACCCAAAAGGACAAACGAGAACCTGCCTCCCTCTCTCACCACCTCCAGCCTCAAAGATGCAGATGACCTGCAGGGGAGGTTGGTGCCTTTCACCTGGGAGCTGCACACACACCTGGCCTGAGGCTTGGAGAAGCTGCAGGGAAGGAGGTCTGGCAGGAACGGAGGCCCACGCCACAGGGCCGGCTAGCGGGGGAGGTGGGTGCTGAGCCACACAGCACGGGGGACCTTCACCCACCTGCAGAGCATACAGATGGCAGCTCCTTCTCCTCCGCCTTCCAGATATCACACAAGTCTCTTCTCTTCTCCGGCCAACTGCAGCCCAGAACCGCACAGAGAAGGGACACTGGGAAACGCATTTCTAGCTTAGCTATGTGAGCACAGCACAAAGCCCCTCAAAAGTATGAAGATTCTTTATTTGGATTCTTGTTCTGACTACAGATCCACGACATTCACTCATGTCTGCCAGGGAGACTCCTTGTTGCGGGGCTCACCCCACGGAGGAACATGCCCCCTGCTCCGTCCTGTCTGCAGGGGGCTCCCCCAACCCTCCCAGCCCCAAGGCTGCCTGACGTATCAACAGAAGGGAAATGGGACAGCCACGGCCACACTGTGGAAGCCGCTGGAATGAGAGTGAGGTTGGAGACAAAAGGTGATGCAGATGTTGGCAAAGGGAAGAAAAAAGCAATCGGAAACTTCACTTTTGCTCTGGCTCCCGCTATGCCTTCATCGGGCTACAAGTCTCTAAACAAGCAGTATAAAATTACAACATAACATCCCGGATGGTGTGTGAAGACCACCATGGCATTTGTGTCTACAGTGAGATTTCAGACGAGAATAGAATTTGTACACGGAGCCTCTTTCTGGGCACAGACAGGCCAAAACAGAGCTCTCCTTGTTCTAAAGTGAGCAAGCGTGGGGGCGGGGTGCAGTGGGGATTGGACCTACGAAAATGTGCTCTGCCCCAAGGAAGGAGATGAAGTAGTAAAAGGGACAAAGGTAGGGGGAGAGTAATTTAACTTTTTTAAAGTCTTGCTTTGAGGAACTAGAGTAAATTTTAGGGGAGTAATTGGTTTAAAAGGTCTCTATAAAACAAGAAACTAAGTGGTATGTCAAAAGTACGTGTTAATGACTTTGTGGTAATCATGACACAATGTATCCACACATCAATTCGCCACACTGTACACCCTGAACATATCTGATCTTTATTGGACAGTTAAGTATTCTAAAATAAAAAATATAAGCTGAAAAGAGATGTCAGTAAGTATTGAAGGAAAAGATAATTTTTCTAAAAGAAGAGATTTTAAAATAGGACACTGAGACTAAAGCAAAACCAAGAAAAACTTCATGTTTTGGTGGTGGGTCAACATATCCTAAACAGTGTTCTGTCCGGAATCTGCTCTGCTCTGGTCGCCCGGCTGACCCGGACGCTGCGCGGCTCCATCTGCTGCCGGCGACGCGGCATTTCTGCCGGGCTCGGAGGAGATCCTGCGAGGAGGTCGTTCTTCCTCGGACACAGTACTGGCTGTGCTTTCCGACAGTCGGGAAAATGCAAACAGTCTAAAAATCAAGACCAACTACTAAATGGTTGTTTGACAAGGAACTGGACTGCTTTCCTTTATGTCACTTTTATAGAAAGTTCAAATATTTCCTTTTCCTAGGACAGTTCATGTGTTTAGACAGAATCATATATGAAAAAGAATTCCATTCTTTGCGGCAGGACGACAGCAGGCAGGACAGGGCGGCTGTGTCGCTCTATCCCAACTGCAACCTGTCTGCCGCCCGGCTCCTCTTTAAAGGGTTCTGTGGTGGTGGTGATCTGTCTTCACTAATCAAGGGGCAGAGGTGGCAGAGGAAAGGTCCCCCCCCAGCCCATCTGTGCATCTCTCGCTACTTGAGTGACAGAGCACAGACTCTCACATGACCCCAAGGGGAAATCTCAGATGTCTGTTCAGTTTCAAACTTATTTGCCACTGATGATTTCAGGAGGAATTCTAAAAAAGAAAAAAACATTATTCTCATGTCTCAAAAAATTCAGCTGTTACTCAGATAATTGGACAATCTGTTCCTGAGCATCTTCCCGGAAAAACACTCTCCAGACCCAAAACATATTTCTAAACTTCAAACAAGAGCCTATAGAGTTACTAGAACAATACGACAGGGATGTGACTGTATCCCAGAAATGGGAAAGTTTGTCTTGCAATGTCCAGAGCTACAAACTTGGTAACTAAGAAAAGGGAGCGTGGCATTGCCCGCAGGTCACCCTGCACTCGCGAATGCACTTTAGGGCGTGCCGGGGATATTAACGTCTCCAAACACAATTTACTTAGCAGCGGAAAAAAATTCTTTAATCAATGTTGTGGAAAATAAATGTTTCTGTTCCTGTAAGCTAAGCCATTGCATGATCTCTTCTGGGATTTATAACCAAATTTTATTCTTTTGGTTTTTTTTTTTGTTTGTTTGTTTGTTTTACCTGAAAGGAATTCATGTTATACAATTAGGTCTTCCCTTGTGACCTCTCTTCTTTCCCTCACTTTCTTCCTTCTCCTACCCCACAGATCCTGTAAGTAGTTGGTCTAGGAAATAACAGTTTTAGCCAATTTTGACATTGTTTGGAACCTTTCTGATTTTTTTTTTTTTTCTTTTTGGTATTTCACTTATAAGCGCTTGAGAGATTTTTAGTCATTTTATTTATCCATATACAAATTCTGGCTTAATTTTGAATCATCCAGCACATCTAAAGCCTCTAATCAAATTGTCAGAGGAAGTCAGATGTGTGTGGAGTAATGAACCCCCTTGCATCCAGGAAGCAGCGTCCTCTGCGCTTCCTCTCTGCCTGGCCCCGGGCAGCCCCGGGGAGGGCAGTGTGGACAGCGCCTGGGGAAGCGCAGGGTCCCTCCTGCTGGGGGGCACAGGGACAGCAGCTTCACCTCGAACACGTCGCCAGAATGAACGCCAGGGCACTTAGAAGGCACTGGTAAAAGTCAGACCAAGGGAAACATAAAGAGCCCACAGGCAAACGTGAATTTTTAGTTAAAAACTCATTTTACCGGCCAGGTGCGGGGGCTCACACCTGTAATCCCAGCACTCTGGGAGGCCGAGCGGGTGGATCGTTTGAGCTCAGGAGTTTGAGACCAGCCTGAGCAAGAGCGAGACCCCGTCTCTACTAAAAAAATAGAAAGAAATTATCTGGACAACTAAAAATATATAGAAAAAATTAGCTGGGCCTGGTGGCGCATGCCTGTAGTCCCAGCTACTCGGGAGTCTGAGGCAGAAGGATCGCTTGAGCCCAGGAGTTTGAGGTTGCTGTGAGCTAGGCTGACGCCACGGCACTCACTCTAGCCTGGGTAACAGAGTGAGACTCTGTCTTAAAAAAAAAAAAAAAAAAAAAAAACCTCATTATTACCAGTAATAACAAAAGCACAATATATCGATATAAATGGAAAGGGAGCAACATTCATTTCACAACATATTAAATTTTCTTAAACAATATTCCCTGTGATCCAGTAATTTTACTTCTGGAAAACTAACTTTACAGAAATGATGCTAAAGTAGAAAGAAGTTGATCGCAAAAAATTGTATGTGGGAGGACAAATGGATGTTTGAGAAATGGGCAGAGTTGAATGTTTCATGCTCTAGACAGAATATTCCTCTCAATGGCCTCTTGGTAAAAAGTGTTCATGGAAATTAAAAAATAACAGAAATTGCTTTAGATGTAAAATCAATGGAAAGTAAGAGAAATGCATATATATAGTAAAATTGCAAAATATATAAATAAAAAATAAAATAAAACATGCACTTGGTAAAAAGCTAGAAATGTTGCCAGTTAATATCATCAAGCAATATTGTTCAGGTGGTTTTTCCTATTTCTAATTTTCCAACTGTTTCTATTTTTTATTGAATGATTATGCATGAGTTTTGAAATAAAAATGTTTAGAAATCTATATTTCTTTAAAATTAGGTTAAAAACTAGCATGATGGATTCATATCAAAAATAACAATTATTCCTATTTAATTATTCCATTTAATTTATGATTTGGATGCTAATAATAGAGTTAAATATCTTTTTATCAACCTATCTTATTTCACCCACACTGCCAAACAGAATTACCTGAGTAGATATGAAAAAAAAAAGCATTGGGTTTGAAATAATTTGTTTTAATTAATCCCTGTAGTACCTCAAAATGTGCTACTATCTTTCTCTACCCTCCCCTGCAAAAATATATATTACAGCAAAGTAGAAACAAAAATACTCAAAATATTTATCTGCATGAGGTTAATGTAAAATACTTTACCTTTTTGAATAAATATCTCAAAATAAGGCAGGGGGATGTAGGAAAAAGTAGGATTAAAAAAATCTTTGAAATGTTCAGAAATAGCCCAACTAAGCAAAGGTCTCTGAAAGAATGCAGAAACTCTCAGTGGAGGTAGAAACAGTCCTATTGTATATGCCCTTTGTCCATTGGATAAGCACATATTTTATCTAGTGTCACTGGGTAAAGCGTCAGGCCAAATGGCAGAGAGATGACCTGGTCTCAGGGGCCCCGTGTCCATCTCTGACCCGAGGCCAGCTCTGCACACGGGTGCCTTCTTCTCACATCCTGAGCCCTGGATCTGAGCACCCGCCTAGTAGCCCCTGAACCCAGACTCCCGGGCCAGGCTCTTGCTTGCATTTGGCGGCTCTGTACTGGGAAGAGCTATGTAACGACTGGCTGATGAACCGGTGGAGGGCGGAACAAATAAATGAAGTCTCCCTCCTAAGCCCGACACCTGGAGGTGCTGATGGATTTTCTTTCTGCTCTGCTGTCTGGGGCTCACCCCGTCATTTATTCACCCATTTGTCGAGTCCTCGGGGTGTGCGAGGTAGAGTGTTCCGCAGAGAGGGCTGTTTCCATTCCAGTCCTGCACCTGCCCATCCAGTGAAAGGTACAATTAACTCACTGCAGTGAAGCCATTTCTTGCATTAAGGAGCAAATACATAGAGGCTTATACTGTAGGTGAGTCTCAGACCTGAGATCGAGGTCTTTGGTGAAGAATCCCAGGGCACGGCAAGTAACGAGAGCCTGTGACAAGGGGACAGGGTACCACTCTGCCTGTGGCTGGGAAGGGAGGGGAGCTGCGGCCTTTTCCCAAGGACGAGGGTAGGCTAGGCAGCCTAGTTTACAGCAGGCTTCTTAATCTCTTCTAGCCGCAGTCCTATAGGGTCATTGTGCTGATTGTTGTGACCACACAGAGTTAAGCGTAAAATGTGATAAAGTGTTAGTCTGATTATTATTAATACCGTGCTGAAATAGTTAGGGTCGCTGTGTCATTCTTTCTACAACCTACTTTCAAGCTGTGCAGGGGAAAGAGAACCTAGACAGAAACAAAGCGATCGCAGCGAAATGAGACAGTGGGTGAATCCAGGTTAGGAGGTACAGAAAAAAGGTAGAAAAAAGGTGAGAAAAAAATGAGTAAAAACAAATAAAACATGGTGATTGTGCCTGTCCCAGACTCTGCTGTGTGAAAATGGGTACGATCTTTACTTTGTCTAAGCCTCTTTCTTGAGAGGTACAAATGCCTGTCTCGTACTGTTTTGTGAACACCAGCCGCGGTGGTAGATGCAAAGTGCTTTACGCAGAGCCGCGGGGCCCTGTGTGGGCACAGGGGCTTACAGACGTGATTATCTGGGCAGCACCAGAGAGCCCGAGGGCCCTGGGCCGAGCCTCCCACCTCTGGCCGTGCAGACTCCAGCCAATCTGTGCTGCCACAGCCCCCTCGACGTTGCGTATGCATGACTGGCCTCCTGGCTCTGCCCTGCGCCGGGCAGCAGTGCAGGCGCGCAGGCTGGCTCCTGAGAACGGCAGGCAGAGCAGCCGCAGCGCCTGTTCAGAAACCTCAGCCGGAACAGACCCTCGCCTGCCGGCTTCCCCGCGCCCGGGCCAGCTGCTGGTCACTGGCAGCAGGTCAGCTCCCATGAAACCCGCAAAGGCGTCCCAGCACTTCAGGAGCATCCGGAGAAATGCCAGCCAGTGCTACCTCTACCAGGAGTCCCTGCTGCTCAGGTGAGCGAGCGGTCACACCCATCAGCTGGGCAGGGGGCACAGGTGTGTGAGCAAGGGACAAAGTCCCTGTCCTGCTTGTTTCGCCTTCAGAATAAACTCAGAAACTCACGCCTCCAGGTTCTTGTGCAACCGGAGTGGCAACCTCAGCGGTGTGCACAGAGGGAGCTGGCTCTCCCTGCTGCATCTTGACCAAGAGATCAGCATCCAAAAGCCCGTGCCCCAGCCGGCTCACCGCCGGTTGGACCCACAGATGTGCTCTGCCTGTGTTCTCTGTTTACTCGGGCAGCAAGCTCAAGAGCGTGGATGATTTATCTAGCGTAATCAATAGGGTGTTTGTTGGGAAAGGCTTCAGGCTAGTTAGAAGCGGCTGAGAGTTTGTTAAATATTTATAAAGAATATTTATAAGGTCTATTAAAACCCCCACTTAATTTAGAGAAATTGGGGGAAAAATTCTCTTTTGAGTAAGTAAAAACAATCTGAATGAGAGAACAAAGGAAATGTTTTCTCTTACTTCTGATAGCCGTAGAAGAATATTCTTATCCCCTCCTGAGAAGTTGTGTTAGTATTAGCATACTAATTGCTACTGGGAATAAATGTTGCTACATGTTGGAAAATTATTCTTGAGAGTATTTCACTGAAATATTTCGCCCGTGTGAATTTGCTGAGCTAATTTCTTGCTCATAGAAACTGCCGCCTGGTTCTGCCTCTGTTATCTCAGGCTTAAAATGAATTGAAGCAGAGGGCAGGGGGGCAGAATCCCATGACTGCGTTTCAGTGAGCTGCTAACATTGCTAGATTCTCTCTCTGCCTCCTCGGATCGCTCCCCTTACACACACACGCACACGCACACACATGCATACACGCACACACACACACACTTCATGCAGATGACCCTGGAGCAGTGCGATGCTGAACTAGCCCAGGACGAGAGGATGATCTTAGCGGGAAGCGATTCTACTAATCCTATTTCCTCCATAATGCCCTTATCCATTCAGCAACCTGGATGACAGCTTTAATGCTGATGAAACAGGGGACAGCAATGATCCAGAACAAATCTTCCAGAATATACAATTCCAGAAAGATCTCATGGCAAACATTCGCTGCAGACCCTGGACCATGGGGCAGAAGCTGAGGGCATTGAGGTAAGGGACTCCCTCCATGGCAAATATTGATTATTGCAAATGTGCCTTCCAATAAGCTGTCTGCCCTGCCCACGGGGACGAGATGAAGACCCAAGTGAATGGGTTTAGTCACTCCCAACTTGGCTTAGAGAAGCCACGAAGATGTCCAAGGGGTCTAGCTGATATGGACAGCCAGTTCCTCTGTGTGTGTGTGTGTGTGTGTGTGTGTGTGTGTTGGTGGGGAGTTTTTCATCTTCTACCTCCTTTCCAAGCACGAGATTTTTTTTTTTTTTTTTTTTTTTTGAGACAGTCTTGCTATGTCTCCCAGGCTAGAGTGCTGTGGCATCAGCCTTGCTCACAGCAACCTCAAACTCCTAGCCTCGAGCAATCCTCCTGCCTCAGCCTCCTGAGTTGCTGGGACTACAGGTACACACCACCATGCCTGGCTAATTTTTTTTTCTACTTTTAATAAAGATGGGGTCTCACTCTTGCACAGGCTGGTCTTGAACTCCTGACCTCAAGGGATCCCCCCACCTTGGCCTCCCAGAGTGCTAGGATTACAGGCGTGAGCCATGGGCCTGGCCCAAACACTAGATTTTAACATTGTCTCCAAACTCACTAAAGACAGGGCAACAAGCCAGAATGAAAAAAGATGCTCATTTTAGCTGCTTGGCTATTACCTCCCTCTGGGGGAAAGAAATCTCTCTGGCGAGCCAGATTACTTTGATACTTAGTGTCTTATTAGAGAGTCTGTCTATACAAGAGTTAAGTGCTAAAGATTTGAAGACAGATTGCCTGAATTTGAATGCTATCTCTACAATCTCTAGCCGTGTGATATTGGGTAATTTTCTTAATTTCTCTAAATACGAGCTCCTTTCTCTTTAAAGTTGACATGATGGTGAGGAATAGCCCTTACTGCACCAGGGTTTCCAACAATATCAGCTGCTGTTAAAAACTCAAAAGCTCTGAATCAGACTGTGGGCGAGAGCCTAGCGTTGCTAACGTACATTCAGTTGATCTTTTGCGTACTTAAATTTGAGAGCCGCCGACCACAGCTTGCTGAAGGATGACTGTGGGTGCCCAGCACTGTGTCCGGGGCAGCAGTCACGCGGGAAGACGGAGTGAGGCATGATTAGGACGCAGGATCGGAGCGCCGGGAGTTAGCAGAATGGCCGTCGTGACCTGCTGTTTCCCGTGGAGCGGACCTTCCCGGCAAAGCAGATCCTACGCCCATCGCCAGGCACCGCCGTGGGGACAGACCTCTGCGGTTCCTTGCTGTTGATGGCCCTCTGTGGGACGCCAAGCAGATGTCCCTGTATCTCCACATCTGCTGTCTACCGAGCTTTCATTTCTTTCTTCTCGTCGTTCCTTCCTTAGATTTCCGTTCCAGGAACTGTTCTCCAGAACGGCCAGCCTGCCCCTCCGGGGGCTGCGGCGATAGCTAAGGTCATCCACAGTTTGCACCCTCAGAAGTCCTCAGTTAGTTCTCCTTTATCTGCCTTCCATGTCTGTTACCAGCTGTCATCATTTCCATTTCTTTAAGAATGGCATTATGTCCATTTCTCAGATGAGAAGACTGATACTCAGAGATATTAAGAGCCTAACCCAAGCTGCACACACCTGAGTGCTAGAATTAGGCTTTAAACTTAGGCTTTCTGGCCCCCAGTCCAGTGTTCTCTGTATTGAAACATAGGAATTTTACCCAAGTAATTATTGGAGCAATTAATCTAAAAAAAGGCATATGTTCTATCAGGACTTTTAAAATCATTCAGAAATGATGATTAGTTATTATCTGAATAATGGGAGGTTAAACCTGTTTCCCTTGAGGGCAAAGCAGAGCGAATGATGACTTTTCTGCCAAGGCGCTTCAGAAACGAAAGAACAGACCAGGCCTTCCGCCTGGCCCTGACTCAGAGCACCAAGACGGCCACGCCGGCCGTGCGCCCGCAGTCAGGCTCTCGGGAAGCAGCTTGCCCTCCGAGCACCTCCGTCTGTCGTCCCCTTGTCCCACACATCTCCTCTGCATCACCTTGAGAAGCCACTGGAGCAACGCTTCGCTAATTGGACCTGCTGAGGCTCATCCTGGCGCCTCTGTGGAAGGTGCAGGAGGCACTGAACCCCGACTGCTTGGGAACCCAGGGGGCATCGCCCGACACAGATACAAGCCGGGCAAGCTAGCCCTGAGTCTGCGGCAAAAACCACCTGTCTGGGGGGACATGGCACACACTTATTTCCCCCACAGGGAAACGCCTGGTCACCCCTCTATCATAGCACCCACCCACCCCCCTCTCTCTTGGTCGTTGTCTGTTTAGGTCTCTTTCATCTCTGCTCGGTAGTGAAGTCCTCTAGGACAGCAACTCTTATTTCTAGGCACCTCTGTATTCTACTATGCTTGACTCAAAATAGATGCGCAGAAAATGTTTTCAGGAAAAATAAATAAATACACAAATAAATGAATTGTTACTTGACTTTGCTAGGCTTTTATTTTTCAGATACCTGTAGCATGCAGCCCTACTAAGGTGGTCCCCAACAAGGCAGTCATGGTGCGGGGTGGGGCACCAGCCCTCGTGCTGACCTGCACTTCCGGTTCTAACCAGAACGAAGCCAGTGCGCCGCTGGGCTGTGAGGATGGGGATGCCGCAATGCAGGGCCGGGAGAGAAGTCCGAAACCAAGCACTCTGATTAGGTCATGTTTCGAAGAGATCCCCCTGTCTGTGGACAAGGGAGCTGGCTTGTTCCTTGTGTCTCCCAAGGAGAGACTCGGAGCCAGTGGGTGTTGCTGGGAGGTTACTGGGACGCACGTACAAAAACACCCACACAAGTGAATGTGTTGAACGAATAAACTGGCTGATTCAGAAGAACCAAGTTCTCGACGCTGAGCATGTTCATCCAGAGGGTAGCCGACCATTCAAGGGTGGTGTAGGATTCGTTCCCCTTGAAGGTGACTTTCATCTCTCTAGGAGTTTTTGACTTCAGTCTGTCTTGTGGCACTAACATTTATTTTCTAATCCTGTCGTTCATTTAGGTGTGGATTTAACTGTCTATCCCAGTGAATTCAGTCCACTTATAAAAACTGGACATTCAGGCAGGTATATCAGGCCAACTCCACAAAGCAATCTGTCAGCATGTGCGTTTGGGCTGAATCAGGTTGTTCATAGCTGGGCAGACATGACTTTCTTATTCACGTTGACAACACACCACCCTGTTCTCAGAGCAGATTCTCTGAAGCCAGGTCTGATTGGCACTTTGAAAGAACTGACTGCAAGGGGAGGCTGCTCAGCGGAGAGCTGAGGCGCAAGAGCCTGTCACCAGGATGTCCAAAGCTAGTGATTCCCAGCCAGCCGCCAGAATCAGGGAAGGGCTTTCAGAAACTCAGTGGTCACTCATTTGGGGACGAAGTCATCATTTTGGATTAACTCATCCATTTAAATGTTAAAGAAAAATTTTAAAGGAGTTTTCTGCTTACCAAAAGTTAGAAAATGAACCATTTACATGACTCCATCCTCCTACAGCATCTGGTCCTGCATCTTTTGGCAGCATGTTCCTGTTGCACTTTCACATATTTTGCGAAAATTTTAAGCGTGATGAAATTGCGTTCACTGTCATGTTTTTCTTCTCCCAGACGGGCAAAGGAGATTGTGCTGAAGTTTGAAGGGCGGCTGACCAGGACCCGAGGCTACCAGGCAGCAGGTGCAGAGGTGAGGAGCACACATGTGGGTCCTGCCACCTGCCTGGAGGAGAGAAAATAACTTCAGGGGCACCTAGTAGGGTAGATGCGAAACTGGAGCTAGAACTCCGCTTTCTGGCCTTCTGCGCAGCGGATCTTAGACCTCAGGACTTTACAATGGGCCAGAGACCCAAATGTTTTCCACCACCAAACCCGCGCCAGAGGGTGTGGGAGCACCTCTTCCTACTGGGGTTGAATGATCAGAAAGCCTTGGTTTTTCTCTCTACACTTTAGAAGAAGGGTGGGGAACCTTTTCATGTCAGAAGTCGCATTAATTTAGCGGTAATCAAATAAGGCCACATTCAAGAAACTTCAATTAGATATACTTAAAAATGTACATTATTTTGTAAAAATCTAACTACTATGTGGTTAATAATTTCAAAAATGAAAAATATTGGTTAATGTTAAACTAACTTTTTAATGACTTTGCTGTGTCTGCTTTCTGTTGGAAAGCATTTGAAATTTGGTTGCAACAGGCGGTCCACAGATTCAGTTGATTCTCTAGATGGGTATCCATCATTTGTGACCTTAAGTGCATCTTGATCTGGGTTAAGTAGGAGAATATAGATTCGCAGCAATAGTGGTTAAAAAGCAAGGAAGCATTTTTCTGACATGTTGCTGAAGGCGTGGGTATTTACTGATTTTTTCCTTATTTCAATTGGCTCTTTCTTAGCATCAATAATGACTTTAAATGTCATCTACTGAGAGCTCATTCAATTCCATCTGTAGTTTCTTAGGTGCCTTTGTGATATCAACTAGGTGAGACTGAAATGCTAATTTGAGTGTGATGTCATGATGCTCAAAGTCAGTGAAACTTTCACTGCATTCCCCAAGTAGTAATAGGTCTATAACAGCTGCATATTCTTCAAATGATTTGCATATATTGTCCTGCTCATCAATGACCTTTGCTAACTGGGCAAATGTCCAGCTGATATTTCCTTTTGAAGAAGAAGTGTTTTGAAGTATTACAGATTTTTTTCAAAATGCTTAGATTTTTTGCCACATATCACTTATAGACTTAGTTGTACCATGCAAAGAAATATCAAGTCATTTTTATTTGACATGATATCACACAGAAATGGTGCATTCCTATAGAAATCTTCTTTTAATAATTCACATTGCTGAGTCTCTTCCTCACAAAACTTAACTATCTGTTCTCACAGAGATAAAATTTTGGCTAACACCTGTCTCTGCAATAGCCAGCCCACTTTGGAATGATACAGCAAATCCACACTGAATATCCCATGGTTCAACTTCAGCATGTCATAAAACTGACAATGCCATGTTGCATTTGCATGAATATAGTTAACAATACTTATAACTTGTTGCAAAGTGTCACTTAAAATAGTAGCTTTAGCACAGAGATTTTGCCGATGCAAGATACAACGAAAGGAAATGAGAGCATCTGGATCTGTTGATACTTTTTTTATCTGTGCAATAAACCCTTCATGTTTTCCTGTCATGGAAGGTGCACTGTCTGTACGTACACTCACTAAATTTCCCAATTTGGTCCAATTTCATGGCATTTGTCTGGAAAATTGTTGAAGATATCTATTCCCTGTGTTCTGTTCACAAGACTGTCTAAAGCAAGTAACTCTTTGTAGCAAAGAAAATCTTCTGTTATGACCTGAATGAAGTATAAAACATGTACCAAGTCAATAGTATCAGTTGATTCATCCAAAGCAATTGAATAGTATATATTTTCCTTTTGAAGTATTGCCTGAAGTTGCTCTGCTGAGTTGAAGGCTAATTCATGCTGCTGATCAGTTATGGTTCTTCTTGAAATAGGCAGTTGTTTGCGCTTTGAAACATTATCTGGGTCTAAGTATCCTACAACTTTGACAGTGCATTCTTTCACAATTTCCACATCACTGAATGGCGCCCTTTTTTCCTGAGTATATAAACTACTTTATAAGTTGCTCCAGTGGCATTATTTCCAGGTCTTATTGCTGCTTGAAAGAATTTTCTTTGCTTTTGCTTTTCATCTTTTAATTTCTGTAATACAATCTTTTGCACCTCTTCCTCTAATTTAAAATATTCGTGATCCTTCTGAGTATTATAATGCTGATGAGCACTGAATTTCTTTAATGTTGATATTGCAGTATCACAACACAAGCAAATCATCTTATCTTTAGCAGAAACAAGATAATATTGCAATTCCCCATCCTCATTAAAGAAATCTCTTTCCTTCCTTCAGCATTCTCTTGGTCTTCTTTGACATGATGGGCTGTTAAGCAGACAGAATTAAAAAATACTGTCGTGCTGTGCAACTATTCACAAATTCCACTTCAGACAGAAACATAGGGCACTGTTGTCAAAAGCTGATAACAGACTGGCATACTCAACCCCCACGAACTCTTGCCAACCAGCCTCATGCGGTAGTGGCCCCAGTCGGCGGGGGAGTTAGAACTATATTGTGAGTGTGGCAGCCGTCAGTTTAGCCCTTATGGCTACTAATGTTTTAATTGTGCCAGTCAATCTGGGAGGATTATTTCGTTGAAGCTTATTTTATTCTTTGGCATTTTAAATACATTCATTTTAAAAATAAAATAAAAATGTAAAAGATGAACAAAAATGTATTAATAAAAACAAAATGAGTTGTTCTGTAAAATTTGGATTCAGTCAAAAGGCCGCACTTGAGGACGTAGAAGGCCACGGGGTCCCCGCTCCTGCTCCAGGAGATGAGCCAGGTGAACACTGTTAAGGCAGTGCCAGGTGGGATGTGATGAACATTATAAGAGGGAGCAATAATTATTGCTGGGGAGTTTACAGATAGGAGAATTTATTCCTCACTACCGAGGATCTGTGTTCATGGGAGTGGCGATATTTGAGCTGGCTCTCAAATCATGAGCAGAAAATGAACAATTCCAATTTCTGATAAAATTCATTATTTTCATTTGTAAGCAGCAGTGCTGGCCGTAGCAGATCCATCCAGAATGACATTATCAGACATGTCTGTATCAGGACTGTGTGCTGTCTTATAGTTCAGAATGCTGTAATTACATTTGTAATCCTTCTTTCTGCAATGATATCATTTACTTCCAACACAAGCCCAGACTGTGTGTTAAAATGCACAATCTGCCAACTTTGTTGGGGAGCAGAGCCAGTGTCAGGGCACATTTTGCTTCATTCTCCTTTGAGAAAAAAATTTGTTTTGAACTTTTAACAATTGCATCTTAAACCCACAATACAAATTTCCAGACCTTAAGAGGCTAGGAAACTATCTCTGTGTCAGGATGCAAGACACACAATGGGGGTTGTGGGCAGGTCCTCATGTTCAGGGTGGGCTCTAGACTCTTGATCCTCAAGCAAGGGTGTGATTTTAATCACCTGCGGAGTTTGTTAGTTATGTGGATTCTCAGGCGCCACCCTCAGAGCTACCTTAAGTCTATGGTGGGTCAAATATTTAGACGTCATTCCTTGAGTACTTTCCACTGTTCTCAGTCCCTGCCTCCAGAATAGGCTGAGTAAGTTAAGCTGCGACCCGAGAATCTGAGCCTCGACACAGACACCACGGCTCAGAGCCCGAAGCAGGTGTCTGCTCACCTGGTCAGGAGCATAGGGAGGACAAGGGGGCTACTTCGGTCCTAGAGTTGCTTAAAGGCCTATGAAGCCACAAATCAAGGGTAGCAGAGCGTGTGTCTAGGGGTCCACCCTCCGTGCAGGACCCTGGTACCACACAGCCATTGTCCTGCTCACCAATGTGAAGGTCTCTAATCCTGCCCTCTCCTTCCTAGCTCTGGCGGAAATTTGCTCGTCTTGCCTGTAACTTCGTGGTCATCTTCATTCCCTGGGAAATGCGGATAAAGAAAATCGAGAGTAAGTATTTGCGCTTGGAGGAGGGGCGGGATGCAGGGCTGTGGCCGATCCACAGCCTAAGGAGAGCCTGGCGCCTCCTAGTCCTTCACGGCTGCCAGGGCACTCCCGCCGCTGGGGTGCCAGGCTCCAGTGGGACAATGGAGGGAAGACAAGATGCCTGTCCCCGCCGCCTCCCAGGATGGGAACAGTCCCAGGTGCGCTGTTCTCGCAGCCCACCCCTGTATCAGACACGGTCCTGCCCCCAAAGGATCACGTGGAGCCCGCCAGGATGAGCGAGAGGGCGACACGCACTGCATAGAGCAAATACAGAAACCCACAGACGTTACTGTGATCATTTGGAAAATATATGCTAAAAAATCAATACATCACAGCCACATTCACACTTACAGACACACACACGATGCCAGGAGAAAACAGTAAGTCTGAAATAAAGAAAACCGTAAAATTGGACCATGGAATGTACAAGTCTTTTGAAGAGATGTGGGAAAATTCAATATCTGAAAGATGTTGATTTTCCCAAAATCAATTTACAAGTTTAATGCAATTCCAGTACAAATCCAAATGTATTGTTTTTAGTATTCAACAAAATGATCGTAAAACTCACATGGGAGAAAAACATCCAAGAGACTAATCAAAAAAATTTTAAAGGAAAAATGCAAATAAGGTTGCATAATCAAGACATTAAAATACATTGTAAAAGCTACAATAATTGAAACAGTATGGCATAGTGCAGGAACTGATTGACAATTCAGGAATTGAGGACAGATTCAGGACACAGAAGAACACACACAGGCCTTTACCATATGATAATTATTAGTCAGTCTAAATTATTCCATAAATATTGCTGAAACAATTGATTTGACTGCTCAAAGAGCAAGTTTAATTCCTTCACTTTAAAATTCTATTAAATATTTAAAACATTAATACAATAGGAAATGTTCAAGTATACAATAGGAAACATGAAAGAATTTAAGAAAATATAGATGATGTCATCAGAGAATGGAGACCTAACCATAAAGGTGAAGGGAGAAATTGGTGAGGAAAGTGCTATTGTATTTAATTATCTTAAAAATTAGATACATAAAAAATAAAGCTAAGAGTTAGATGACCAATTGGGAAAAACATTTTCAATATTTAAATAGAATTAAGCACCTTCATACCCTGCTGTTGGAAATGTAAATTGGGACAGAATTTCTAGAGGAAAGTTATATGTACCCAAAGTCTTCAGAATGTTTATATCCTCTGGTAAATGCTTCTATTTGCTAAAACCCAGAGAAAACAGCAACAAAACCACAGCAAGCTCAGTGACCAAGGCTGTTGGTGCCCCACTTGGTCCCATTTACCTGGCGGGTCCACCTTTCCCTCGGCTGCTCTGAGTGTGGACTGCTCCCTTCTCTGGAGAACTGCCCTTGGCCTACCTGCTCCCAGGTGTGAGGCGCATGTCACCCCCGCCCCTCACCCCCCACCTAGAGCCTGGAGCCAAAGACTTATCTACAGGGGGGCATTCAAGTCTGACCTCGAGCTCCAAGTGGGACCCACCCTGTGGTGCAGTTCAAGCCCCAGAGCTGCTCGTGGGATCAGACCACGCCAGACTCCAGCAGAGACACTCCCTTGCTTAGCTCCCTCCCTGCCCTACCCCGACTGCCCACCTCCCTCCTGAGAGCACCTCCTCGTCAATCATGCGCAGCTGCATCCCTTCCTCAAGCTCTGCTTCTAGGAAACCTGGCCTTAGGCACAAATTACTTACTATAGAACTGCTCACCCTACTGAAAACTGGAAACTTCCTAAATGTCAAGTAGTGGGGATGGGTTAAATAAATTATGGAAAATTCGTTTGATACAACCACATTTTTGGCAAGAGAAAATATTTGTAATATATTGGTAACTGAAGATGCATGCTATAGAGAGATGCCAATTTTCTACAAAAAAGTTATAAATATAGAATAATAATGGAAGGTTACACTAAAAGTTTAATAGAAACTAATTCTAGTCGTGATATTAATGCAGTGATCTTGGAATAGGTAAATGTTTTTGTCATCCTTGTGACGTTTTGTGTTTTTCTACTTATGACAAACGTAAACTAGATTGGAAATAAGAAGTCAAGAGATGTTATTTTTTTAAGTATGACACAAATACACCTGCTCCAGAATGTTGTGAAATTCTCACCCGCATCCTCAACTGACTTCTGTGCTCCTGGATTTTCTCAATAGATACAAATTTGTTCTTACTGTGATTTTTATTTTGGAATACGTTTAGACGTACAGAAACGTCACCGAGGGGGTTCCCCGGTACCGTTCAGCAAGTTTCCCTCTTGTTAACAACTAGCAAAGTGTTTTTTATCTTGAAATTAAGGTCCAAGGACCCCGAGAAAAGCTCTTAGACTTTTAAAAATGATGCAAAATAGAAAATAAATATATCAAATTCTCAAAAGATGCTGACACTTCTTCACATACGTGAGATATTGAAAATTTGATAAGACCCTTTTAGGTGAATATGGCATCGGGGAAATGATCATCAAATAGTATTTCAGGCAAATTTGGGATTTTTTTTCTGCGTGTAGAACTAGTGGGTGTTTGTGGGCATCTTGATCCATCTGAACCGGCGTTCGGAAGGAACCCGCTGATTGGTGCGACGACGGCATTCTCTCTCTGCGCCCGGCTGATGGCGGGCGGATGACGGTGTCTTTGTGCAGGGTTCTCGCACTGAGGACCTTACGTACACTGTCCTCACGATCTCGTCTTTCTGCAGGTCATTTTGGGTCTGGCGTTGCCTCCTACTTCATATTCTTGAGATGGTTGTTTGGAATTAACATCGTGCTGGCCGCGATGACAGGCGCTTTCATTGTCCTTCCAGAGGTGAGCCCCGGCTCAGGAGAGAAAGAGGTGCCATTGGTTAAGAAGACGGCAAAGCGGTAGCGTGCAGTGATGGCCCTCGGGGTCCTTGCGGGGAGGGCACTGCGTGTGTTGAGACAGGGCTCGGCGACTTTGCTGTAAATCCCGTGGAGGAAACATTTGAGGCTTTCTGGCCCGTCTGTGGCCACTCCCCAACCCGCCACATAGTGCAAAAGTGGCCGCAGGCAATACATCAGCCATGGGTGTGGCCGTGTTCCAATGCAATTTTATCTGTGAGTATTAAAATTCGAACTTTATATAATTGTTATGTGTCACAAAAATATTATTCTTTTGATTTTTTCCCCCCAACCATTTAAAAATGCAAAAATCATTCTTAGCTCTTGGGCCACACAAAAAGAGCTGATGGGCGGGGTTTGGCCTGTGGGCCACTTTGCCAACCCAGTGTTATTATAAAATAAAATCCGTTTGTCAACGAAACTTCATCTTCACACAGTAAATGGGCCATGTCCCATCTACCATAGAAATCTAGGGACTTCAATAACCCACCCATAGAAGCCGCGTCCAGCCCAGAGACAACACACCCAGGTAGACCGTGAAGAGTCAAAAAGAAAACCCCCCACCCATGATGGATGCCCCACCAGTGAGAAGCAGGCAGAAACCACCCCGAGATCTCCTGTGTGTGGCATCGTCACAGGCACACGGAGATCAACCTCCCTCTTCTCCTGGTCCCCCACCCGAAGAGCATGTGACGCCCTCTCCTCTCTCCCCAGCTGATTGCGGGCCAGCCCTTCGGCAGCACAGCCAGGAAGACCATCCCCAAGGAGCAGGTGGCCTCTGCCCAAGACCTCGACACCGTCTGGTCCCTGGGGGTGAGGCTGACGCTTGCCACACTCTTGCCTTGAGGGAGGGGTGAATGGGCCACAGTCCCGGGACCTGGGAATCAGAAGTGACACGGAGCATTCTCTTTGCAGGGCTACCTGCAGTACTCGGTCCTCTTCTACGGCTACTACGGCAGGGAGCGGAGGATCGGGAGAGCGGGCTACCGGCTGCCCTTGGCGTACTTCCTGGTGGGGATGGCCGTGTTTGCGTACAGCTTCATCATTCTTCTAAAAAAGTACGACAGCTTAATTTCTCAAACTATGTTTCAAGAATCATGACATGTGTGATCTCATTTAAGCTTGTCAATAATTCCATAAAGTTAAGGCATAGAACTAACTGTACCCATTTTACAGATGAGGAGACTGAGGCTAAAAGAGGTATGTTCGTTTTTAACCATAACTTACCGAACACGTCCTGCCTTGTGCTAGGATCTGCGTTGGGTCTGGAGACACAAGAATCCTATAAACTAAGCAGTTAAGAGGTCTCACTACCTTTGAGACAAGGTAGCGGCTGCACTAATGGAGGGAGAAGCAGGGTGGCCTTGGTGACCAGAGGTTGCAGAAAGCAAAATGTCCTCCTTTGTCTGTAAGTTTGCCTGAGACCCAGCCACAATGCTGCGAAGGCCGGCTCGCCTGTGCTATCGTGCATTGACACCTGCACTTCGTCACTGAGAGGAGTTGCCTGCTGGGGTCAGCGGTGCCGCCCCACCCACTGTGAGACCTGCAGCCACTCACCGTCCCTCCCTGGGCCTCGTCTGTAAACCGTGCAGGGGGCCCAGGGAATCCCAGTTTCCCTGCCAGCTTAACCTGTACTCCCGTGCGGGAGCCGGCACATCCAGACTGACAGGGGGGCTCCAAGCCCCAGAACCAGCCTGTCCCCCAGCCCCCTCTTGGCTCACCTGCCACTTCTGTCTGCATAGGACACCCCCCTTCTCTGCTGCACCCACGTTGCGTGTTAGCAAAGTGCAGATGGAAGAGCTTGGCATAAAAAAAAACAGACAACAAACCAATAAACAAACAAACAAAACCTGAGGAGGTGCACAGTGACTTGGGGGCCTTCGGTTCCCCCAGAGCTGTCCAGCTTAGCTCCTAGCGGCCCCACCTGCGAGACCAGGCCCTTTCCTAGATGTTATGATTTAACACACTGATTGCCACGTGAGCTGTATTTAACTCAGGCTAGTTTTCAGCCCAGAGCCGCGTGAAGCAAAACCCTGCAGTTGGTTCATGAAAATCTTACTTGTTGATGTTCTTATTGTTACAGTTAATATTGACAATTTAATTCTAAAAACGTGGATTGCGTTGCATATAACTCACACGCAGAAAACAATAAAAAACAACACATTAGAAAGGATCGTTTTGTTTTAATAAAACACTGCGGCCCCTGGGGAAAATATTTTTTTTCTGGCGTGGCAGTCAGCGTGCCGGGAGATGAATCAGAGCGAACTGGAGAACAAGTCTGGACAGAGAGCGAAAAGCTTGTGACGGGGACATGCTCTACGGAGCAGGAAGTTTCCCCTGAAGAGGGACCCTGATTCCACCTTCAAATATCTAAAGGAATGTCACATGCTAGAGGGACCCGGCATGTTCCGTGGGGCCCCAAGGGGTAGAGTTCCCATGGGCAGGAGCCCCAAGACTGATTCAGCTTAAAAGATTTTATTTCATAATCACAGTCACCTAGAGACGGGAACAGCTGGCCCCCGGGGACACACACCTGCAGTGACCTGCTGGCCACCGCAGTGGCGGGACTCCATGGCACAATGGGCCACTGTGGTTTTCACACTGCTCAGAGTGCTGGCCCAGGGCACAAGTGTGGGCTGAAATCCAGCCGGTGCCCGGCAGTAACGGGAGAAGCTGCGTCCACCCAGCAGGGGCAGCTTTTCCTAACTCACACCGAGGCCCCGTGGGGCGAGCCACAGCCCACCGTGGGCGGTCTCCTCCCCACGACTCCTGTGACCCCTTCTGGCTACTCTTTCGCAGGATGGCTAAGAACTCCCGCACCAGCCTGGCCAGCGCCTCCAGAGAAAACTACACCTTCTGCTGGCGGGTGTTTTGTGCCTGGGATTACCTCATCGGAAACCCAGAGGCTGCGGAGAGCAAGACGGCGGCCATCGTGAACAGCATCAGGGTGAGCGAGTGACCTGTGCAGGCCGCGGGGCGGCCACTGTGGGTCTGGGCTCTGAGGCCACGTGCCAGTCAGGCCTGGCCTCTGTGGGCGGGCAGCACCGTCCCCCTCCCAGGTGCTCATGGTCCAGGGCAGCCGCGTGCAAAGCGAGCTGAGCACTCCCCAGAAATGCACCACATGATCCCATGGAGTGCAGGAAGAACGTTCTGGAACTTCCATTTGTTTTTAATTTTTTAATTCCATCCTTTTAAATTTTCAGTTTGTATATGTTTGATAATTTACACAATGGATTATTACTATATTGCATGTACATAACCTGAAGAATAAATACATAAATGTGGAGACTATAGATTTTATTTTTAACTTAGAAGACAATGCAGTCCAAAGCATTCAGGGACTGGGTCTCCTGAACTACACAGTCAGCTAAATGGTGCCCTATTTTGAGAAAAAAAAAGGTATTTAGATAATTTGAATCATCATACCCATACCATGTCCATTCCCTCTTCCCAATCCCCAATTTCCTTTTCTCAATTACTTACTAGATAATTGATATTAAATTCGTTTATATCAGTAGAATCTTACAGAATAAAGTCTTAGACATTAGAGATATGAGTTAACTACTGGATACATTATTTCTGATGTTTTATGATTAACACATTGACTGCGACACACACACACACCCACACACACACACACAAACTACCAGAAAGTTTTCCTTGGGGCCACAGTGTTTTATTACAAAAATAGAATGAAAACTTCCAGTGTAACTTAAAGGTAAACATAAATAGAAAATGAAATGTATTGACTTCTATTCATTTAATCCACATTTTCAGAATTAAATTGTTTTTGAATTAAGTATAACAATAAAACATCAACAAGTAAGATTTTATACATGCTTCCTGTGGCCGCGGGGGTAAGACTCGAGTGAGTTAAATACAAGTCTCGTGGCGGTTAATGTGCTAGTGATCCTGCTAAGCTTTAATGCCGTGTGTGTTTTTCCTTGAAGGAGGCCATCCTGGAAGAACAGGAAAAGAAGAAAAGCAAAAACCTGTAGGTATTAGTACTCTCCGCGTTCAATCCATTGATAAGTTTTGTTTCCATTTGGTACAAAAATTACAAGATTATCTATATCTTATTTTCGCAATTGCCAGGCAGCTCCTCTTTCTTCTCAAAGTCCGTTATTCCAGTAATGTGCTCCGAGGGAACTGGTGACTTCTGTAGCGGCATTTAGGAAGGCATCCTCCTCCCAGACCCTGCGACAGGGGAGAGGGCTGAGGCTGACCCGTTCCCTAGTCTTTTACTTAGATAACAAGGGAGGTATATTGAATACCAACTTCTAGTTTGCCTAATGGAGCAACTGTATGAATGTTGTTAAGACTCGTTTTATTTAGAAACAAGTCTCTGGAGTCATAAGACACAGATGTTATCTGGCTGTGCTCATAAGCCGTCCCCCCAGGCGACTCCCGAGTTTTCAGGTTCTTCTCAGATCTCAAGAGCTACGCAGGTGAGGGGGGGCCCTTCCGTCAGAGCTGGGGAGGCCACTCCCAGGAAGGGCAATGGCCCTGTCCTCACAGGGACAGGCGTGTCTGCTCCTCCCACACCCTTGCTGGGTCGTTGGCCCTCACGATTAGTTTCCGCAGTGTGGAAAGCCCCTTCAGAGGACTCGTGTAGACAGGGACATGGGGACTGAGGACACACACCCAGCCTCTGGGACAACGAGAAGCGGCAAGGGGAGTTGAGTTGGGAAGGGCTGTCCAAGAAACACCCTTGACCTTGTGAGCCTGCACCCCTCACCTGTGAAGTGAAAAGATGGGATTCTGCCCTCTGATTCTTTATCTGTAGGTCTCCTCCGCCAGAGTTGGTCATAATAATAACACAGTGCGCCATGTTTTTATTTTTACCAAGCAAGGTGACATTTATCATTTCGTTTGGGAGTGAGTTTCCTCATTGTACAGAGGAAGGGCCAAGACACATGTAGAGGGAGGAACCGCAACCCGCCCAAGGTCCCCAGCAGGGGACATCTCAAGGAGGAGATGGCACAGCTCTCGGCCACACCTTCCTCCAGCCCCTGCTGGCAGAGCAGAGCTGTGCGGGCTGCCACCAGGTGCCACGTGTACCCCTTGCGGGTGTCCACACCTGGTGCCCCAGGGAGCCCCTGAGGCTGCAGCGTGGGGTGCACAGGGTTCTAGGCAACACGCATGTGGGTGCAAACAAGAGGCTGGGGGTGATGCTGGGCGTTCGTGCTCGTGGAGTCCCCTGGACACAGGGAGTGGGATAAATGTCTTTCTGTCTCACGCTGGGCAGACAGTTCTGGGAGGCATTTCGTGGGCCCCTCAGAAGGTCCCGCAGTTGCCTCTGCACAGCCAACTGCGCACGTGTTCTGGTGCCGACGGCTCCTCCCTCCGGCTCCCCTCCCCCAGACCTGCACCTCGCTTTTTAAGATCACTTCTCAGGTGAACTATTCATACCTGCAGAAGGGCCTGGGGTTCTCTTTCCAGGTACACCAAGCTGAGACAGGCTCCAAAGTTGGCAGAAGAAGATACCTTAAAAATAAAACAATTGAAGTCAGACAGTGAGTTGTCCTCCAGTGTTAGAAACAATGGACATGTTTCAGATAAAACTGGAAACATATATGTAAATACTAGAATCGCCATTGATTCAGAGATCCGCCCATACTAAGAGGCATGCAGGAAGGGAGACCCAATGAGAAAGAGATGAGCCCCATGTCCTATCTTGTGGTCATTTAGTTGCTTCTTTATTTACTCATTCATCTAGCAAATATCCATTAAGTGCTTGCATGTGCTAAGCCTGTCCTAAGAGCTGAGGATACAGCAGTGAAAAAGACTAAAAAGTCTGAGAGCTTACTTCTAGAGGGAAGACAGCTAAGAAACTACCAGGAAAATACAATCTCCCCTCTCACAGCAACAGGGTCACGGTCAGAGAAACGTCTTAGGCAACGTCATTGTTGTGGGAATGTCATGGAGTGCAGTCAGAGAAACCTAAATGGCACAGCCTACTACACACCTAGGCTATGTGGTACAGCCTACAGCTTCTAAGCTACAAACCTGTACAGCATGTTACTGTACTGAATGCTGTAGGTAACTGTAATGCAATGTTAAGCATTGATGTATCTAAATACATCTAAACACAGAAAGGGATAGTCAAAATATGGCATAAAAGATAAAAGACGCTCTACCTGTACAGGGCACTTACCACGAACGGAGCTTGCAGGACTGGAAGTTGCCCTGGGGGAGTCGGTGAGTGAATGTGGAAGCCTAGGACATTACTGCACGCTACCGTAGACTTTATAAACACTGCACACTTAGGCTACACTAAATTTATTTTTTTAAAGTTTCTTTCTTCAATAACAAATTAACCTTAGTTCCTTAGTTTACTGTCACTTTTTTACTTTAAAAACTTTTAAATTTTTTAAAACTTTTTGACTCTTTTGTAATAACACTTAGCTTAAAACACAAACACATTGTAGAACTGCACAAAGATATTTTCCTTCTTTATATCCATATTCTATAAGCTTTTGTCTATTTTTATTTCATTTTTTTACTTTTTAAACTTTTTTGTTAAAAACAAGACACAAGCACACACATTGTCCTAGGCCCGCACAGGGTCAGGATCATCAATATCACCGTCTTCCACCCCCACATCTCGTCCCCCTGGAAGGACTTCGGGGACAAGAACACACAGGGAGCTGACATGCGTGTCATCTCCTGTGATAACGATGCCTTCTGCAATACCTCCCGAGGGACCTGCCTGAGGCTGTTTTACAGTTAACTTTTTTTAAATAAGTACAAGGAGTACACTGGAAAATGATGATCAAAAGTACAGTAGACACAAACCCAGTGGCACAGTGCCTTATTATCAGTATCAGGTACCGTATGGAATCGTATGTGCTATAATTTCGCATGACCGGCAGCACAGTAGGTTTGCCCACACCAGCGTCACCACCAACACGTGAGTGATCTGTTGCACTGCGATGTCACCAGGCAATAGAGACTTTCCAGCTCCATTGTAACCTGCTGGGACCGCCATCACCTGTGCAGTCTGTTGTTGGCCCAAACATTGTTCCGTGGCACGTGACTGTGCATGGCACAAGGAAGGGTTCGTCACATGGAATGACAGGCAGAATCATCTGTCCTCCCTCCCTCCCACTCCTCCCTCCTTCCCTCCTTCCTTCCTTCCCTCCCTCTCTCTCTCTTTCTGCTGAACACGTTTACTTGAACTCCTGTATCTTAAGTGCACCGACTACAGGACTCCAATTTTAAGTAGCAAAGAACTGAAATCCAGGTACCTGGACGCTAAAGCCAGTGTGGTTTGTTTATCTGTTTAAAGCCCCTTTGATGCTGGCCGGTTGCATTCATGTCGATCTCTTAGGAGATGAGGGATTCCAGGGCACAAGGCAAAGCACTGACTCTTCAGGGCAGAGAACCCCCGTAGTGGACGTGCTCCAGCCCCGAGGTCTGTGCGTGGCGGTGCTCTGAGCACACCTGCCTCTCCCCCAGGGCAGTGACCATCTGCCTGAGGATCATCGCCAACATCCTGGTACTGCTGTCGCTGGCTGGGAGCATCTACCTCATCTACTTCGTGGTGGACCGGTCCCAGAAGCTGGAGCAGTCCAAGAAGGAGCTGACGCTTTGGGAGAAGAACGAGGTACCCACTGCCGTTACCCGCAGCACCCTCCAGAAGGGACGCAGAAGTAGCCTAGCCCTCTGTTTTCTAAGTGCATAAGGTAGTAATGTGTCTAGGGAAAAACTCTACTCTCATACAAGGGCTTTGAGCCACAGGGGCAGCACCACGTCCTGGCTAAGTGATTTTATTGGCCTTCACTGGGAAAGATTTTGATTCAGAAACACCGTGGAGCGTTCACACTGTCTTCCACGGTGAGCCCCGCCTTTGCCACGTCTGTGTCTCCCCATCCGTGCTCCCACAGCGAGACACGACCTGCAGGCTGGCCTTCCCTCCGCCCTGGATTCCATCGTGCGGGTCCAAGGTGACCAGGGACCAGTCTGCGAACGCTTAGCTGGTTTCTGTGTATCTAAATTACAAATAACGCTTCCAGGACCAGCTCCACACACATGGCTTGTTTTTTAAGCAACCCTTTTCCCCCTTGTGTGAATATTCCCATAAATAGAAAATTACCAAGTGGAAGGTTATGGACAGTTTAAGAATTCTTAGGATTTGTGGTAGGAGCCTTGTCCTGAAAGGTTGGCCCAACTGACCTGTAAAGATTTAAGAGGCAGAAATAGCACAGAAACCACTTCTCAGATCGTTTCTGTGAAAATTGTTACCATCCTTTGGGATTTAAAAAGCAGAGTGTGGGCCGGGCGCGGTGGCTCACGCCTGTAATCCTAGCTCTCTGGGAGGCCGAGGTGGGCGGATCGTTTGAGCTCAGGAGTTCGAGACCAGCCTGAGCAAGAGCGAGACCCCATCTCTACTAAAAATAGAAAGAAATTATATGGACAGCTAAAAATATATATAGAAAAAATTAGCCGGGCATGGTGGTGCATGTCTGTAGTCCCAGCTACTCGGGAGGCTGAGACAGGAGGATCGCTTGAGCCCAGGAGTTTGAGGTTGCTGTGAGCTAGGCTGACCCACGGCACTCACTCTAGCCTGGGCAACAGAGTGAGACTCTGTCTCAAAAAAAAAAAAAAAAAAAAAAAGCAGAGTGTGTAGGCGAGAAGTGGTCTTCAATTTATCCTGTGCATATTCATCAACATACGGTAATTTATCAAAATCTGAGCCTGCACAGGTGATCTGTTCTCACGCCTCTTTCTACTTTATGTCCACTAAACGGGTTATGTGCATGTGTGTTTGTGCGTTTACAGATAGATGGATAGTTTTTATAAAATATATCAGAGATTATTTCTTATTTTAGCTCACACATCTGTGTACCAGCTAAAACTCCTCTGTCTTTTGTTCTAAGCACAGAGAAACAAGAGCCAGGCGTGACTCTCTAGATAATTAATCTTCCATGGACAGAAAGAGCATTAAATTACCTCTCTGTCTTCCCTTTGCTATTCATAATAGTCTCAGTTATTTCCATCTTCCACCCAAGGTCACGGAAGTATAAATAGAATGAGACGGTAATTGGAAAATGTGGCAGAAATGCCAGTGAGTCGCAAATGGCATGTATTCGTGTCCTCAGAACAGTTAGGGAGAGGTCCTTAAAAATACGTGTAAAGTTATGATGAAGTGGCAGCAGTCATTTGGCAAAAGCTGGCTAGCCGCGATTCGGGGAGGTGTCCCGTGGAGCTGCTGACGCGGTGGGTACGCACGGGCCCAGCAGCAGGCCGAGAGGCCACACGTCGTGATCAGGTTGGGGTGGGGGCCCTGGGGAATGCGGAGTCTGGCACTTACTCTCTTGGTAGGTGAGTGTGGTGGTCTCCCTGGTCACCATGCTAGCGCCATCTGCCTTTGACCTCATCGCCGCCTTGGAGATGTACCACCCGCGGACCACGCTGCGCTTCCAGCTGGCCAGGTACGACACCCCGCCAGGAGAGGCCGCGGCTCAGCCATCTGCCACCCACGGTGGGAATGTTCGCGCCTCAGGAGCCAGGGCTGGCTTCTTCCCCACACTTAGCACAGGACTCAAGAACAGCGGGTTCCGGGAGGGAAGGGAGGGGGGTGGGGGCAGGGGAAGAGGGAAGAGGGGATGGAGGGGGAGAAAGAAGAGGGCAAAGGGAAGAACAGGCAGAAACGCCAGATGGAAAAAGAGGACCAAGAAGATGACGGTGGGTGTCTCTGGTGTCCTCGCTGTTGAGTTCTCTCCGCGGCTTGTCTGGGTGGCCGGAGAGACCCAGGCTGTTCTCCCTGACCCGAGAGGAACAGTAGGTGCTTTGCTAGTAACTCCCAGAAGCAGAGACCCAGTGGGTTCTCAGGCCGCGCAGGACAGCCTGTGGCTGTGACAGCAGGTGGTGGTGACAGGCTGGTGGGTCGGAGGGGACGTCGAGCTCCCCTGCAGGAGCCAAAGCAGCCGCGCTCAGGTCCAGCACTGGCGTTGTCACGTGTTCCAGAAGAATCCGAGTCTCGCCCTGGAGCGTGTCTCCTCATCTGTCAACCAAACCGCCGCAGCATGGGCCAGGCGGGTCTTGTCAAACTGCACGCGACAGCGGGAGGCGCGGAGAGCCCTGCTCGCTCCCTGCCACCCTCGCCCCATCTGGG
>NC_090985.1:0-2500 GCF_041146395.1 Eulemur rufifrons | reverse complement strand
GTTAGGGTTAGGGTTAGGGTTAGGGTTAGGGTTAGGGTTAGGGTTAGGGTTAGGGTTAGGGTTAGGGTTAGGGGTTAGGGTTAGGGTTAGGGTTAGGGTTAGGGTTAGGGTTAGGGTTAGGGTTAGGGTTAGGGTTAGGGTTAGGGTTAGGGTTAGGGTTAGGGTTAGGGTTAGGGTTAGGGTTAGGGTTAGGGTTAGGGTTAGGGTTAGGGTTAGGGTTAGGGTTAGGGTTAGGGTTAGGGTTAGGGTTAGGGTTAGGGTTAGGGTTAGGGTTAGGGTTAGGGTTAGGGTTAGGGTTAGGGTTAGGGTTAGGGTTAGGGTTAGGGTTAGGGTTAGGGTTAGGGTTAGGGTTAGGGTTAGGGTTAGGGTTAGGGTTAGGGTTAGGGTTAGGGTTAGGGTTAGGGTTAGGGTTAGGGTTAGGGTTAGGGTTAGGGTTAGGGTTAGGGTTAGGGTTAGGGTTAGGGTTAGGGTTAGGGTTAGGTTAGGGTTAGGGTTAGGGTTAGGGTTAGGGTTAGGGTTAGGGTTAGGGTTAGGGTTAGGGTTAGGGTTAGGGTTAGGGTTAGGGTTAGGGTTAGGGTTAGGGTTAGGGTTAGGGTTAGGGTTAGGGTTAGGGTTAGGGTTAGGGTTAGGGTTAGGGTTAGGGTTAGGGTTAGGGTTAGGGTTAGGGTTAGGGTTAGGGTTAGGGTTAGGGTTAGGGTTAGGGTTAGGGTTAGGGTTAGGGTAGGGTTAGGTTAGGGTTAGGGTTAGGGTTAGGGTTAGGGTTAGGGTTAGGGTTAGGGTTAGGGTTAGGGTTAGGGTTAGGGTTAGGGTTAGGGTTAGGGTTAGGGTTAGGGGTTAGGGTTAGGGTTAGGGGTTAGGGTTAGGGTTAGGGTTAGGGTTAGGGTTAGGGTTAGGGTTAGGGGTTAGGGTTAGGTTAGGGTTAGGGTTAGGGTTAGGGTTAGGGTTAGGGTTAGGGTTAGGGTTAGGGTTAGGGTTAGGGTTAGGGTTAGGGTTAGGGTTAGGGTTAGGGTTAGGGTTAGGGTTAGGGTTAGGGTTAGGGTTAGGGTTAGGGTTAGGGTTAGGGTTAGGGTTAGGGTTAGGGTTAGGGTTAGGGTTAGGGTTAGGGTTAGGGTTAGGGTTAGGGTTAGGGTTAGGGTTAGGGTTAGGGTTAGGGTTAGGGTTAGGGTTAGGGTTAGGGTTAGGGTTAGGGTTAGGGTTAGGGTTAGGGTTAGGGTTAGGGTTAGGGTTAGGGTTAGGGTTAGGGTTAGGGTTAGGGTTAGGGTTAGGGTTAGGGTTAGGGTTAGGGTTAGGGTTAGGGTTAGGGTTAGGGTTAGGGGTTAGGGTTAGGGTTAGGGTTAGGGTTAGGGTTAGGGTTAGGGTTAGGGTTAGGTTAGGGTTAGGGTTAGGGTTAGGGTTAGGGTTAGGGTTAGGGTTAGGGTTAGGGTTAGGGTTTAGGGTTAGGGTTAGGGTTAGGGTTAGGGTTAGGGTTAGGGTTAGGGTTAGGGTTAGGGTTAGGGTTAGGGTTAGGGTTAGGGTTAGGGTTAGGGTTAGGGTTAGGGTTAGGGTTAGGGTTAGGGTTAGGGTTAGGGTTAGGGTTAGGGTTAGGGTTAGGGTTAGGGTTAGGGTTAGGTTAGGGTTAGGGTTAGGGTTAGGGTTAGGGTTAGGGTTAGGGTTAGGGTTAGGGTTAGGGTTAGGGTTAGGGTTAGGTTAGGGTTAGGGTTAGGGTTAGGGTTAGGGTTAGGGTTAGGGTTAGGGTTAGGGTTAGGGTTAGGGTTAGGGTTAGGGTTAGGGTTAGGGTTAGGGTTAGGGTTAGGGTTAGGGTTAGGGTTAGGGTTAGGGTTAGGGTTAGGGTTAGGGTTAGGGTTAGGGTTAGGGTTAGGGTTAGGTTAGGGTTAGGGTTAGGGTTAGGGTTAGGGTTAGGTTAGGGTTAGGGTTAGGGTTAGGGTTAGGGTTAGGGTTAGGGTTAGGGTTAGGGTTAGGGTTAGGGTTAGGGTTAGGGTTAGGGTAGGTTAGGGTTGGGTAGGGTTAGGGTTAGGGTTAGGGTTAGGGTTAGGGTTAGGGTTAGGGTTAGGGTTAGGGTTAGGGTTAGGGTTAGGTTAGGGTTAGGGTTAGGGTTAGGGTTAGGGTTAGGGTTAGGGTTAGGGTTAGGGTTAGGGTTAGGGTTAGGGTTAGGGTTAGGGTTAGGGTTAGGGTTAGGGTTAGGGTTAGGGTTAGGGTTAGGGTTAGGGTTAGGGTGGTTAAGGGTTAGGGTTAGGGTTAGGGTTAGGGTTAGGGTTAGGGTTAGGGTTAGGGTTAGGGTTAGGGTTAGGTTAGGGTTAGGGTTAGGGTTAGGGTTAGGTTAGGTTAGGGTTAGGGTTAGGGTTAGGGTTAGGGTTAGGTGTTAGGGTTAGGGTTAGGGTTAGGGTTAGGGTTGGTAAGGGTTAGGGTTAGGTTAGGGTTAGGTTAGGGTTAGGGTTAGGGTTAGGTTAGGGTTAGGGTTAGGGTTAGGGTTAGGGTTAGGTTAGGTTAGGGTTAGGGTTAG
>NC_090984.1:127426068-127482314 GCF_041146395.1 Eulemur rufifrons | reverse complement strand
TACATTAGTCTTGATCATGGGAGATATTTGTGGAAAATGATGCACAACATCCATCTTATGAAGAAATTTCCATTCTGAGTTAGTTCCATGTGTACCTTTAGACACAGATGTGTCCTCATTGCAAGTAGGAAACAGCTAACTATGTGACAGGCTTTGCCACCTTGTACAGTCCCTGCCTATGAAATAGCTACAGGGTCAGACAGGAAGGTGCTAACACCACAGGGCACATCAGGGAGTGTGGAGGAAGGGACAGGCCCATCAGGACAGGTGTGACCACTGCTCCTTTAGAGTAACTTTGTTGATTTTTGTTGTTTATAGCATTTTAATTCAAAATTACTACAGCACTAAAACACACTTGATTTATGTAAAGCCCAAGAGAGCTGCAAAGCTCAGGTGTAGGTGAGCACATGTCATGGTGCAGGACACGGTGGCTGCCCCTGAGGTGGCCACAGGTGAAGGCTCACTCAGCATGAGGGTGAGAGATATGGACATTATGGCAAAGAAGGCAGGTGTCCTCCTGGGCAAGACAGGACACGGGGACTCTATTGGCTGAGTCTGCAAGGGCTTGGGCAGGGGCACCAGGGTCTGTCCTAGAGAAGTGGCATCTGATGAAAGGACCTGATGTTGGGCGATTCTGGAACAAAGTGAGGAGCACGGAAATCAGCTGAGGGGGCTCCCCTGAGGCCTTGAAAGAGGTTGCTTTATGAATGCGACATCATGACATGTGGATCAGAGGAGCAGAGAGCCACACTGTGGAGCGGCCACGACCCCGGACCTGTTAGATGCGATCATGTGTGTGCAGAGGCAGCACAGCTGACGCACGGCAGGAACGGATGGCGTGGATGGGTGTGGCCGCACGTGTGTATCGTGGGAAAGTGTGATCCGTGCGGGGACAACTCAAGTCAGCGCGGAATCCTCTCTTCACAATATCGCAGCTTTGAATGTTCATATCTACAGTTAGCAACATGCATATTTTCTTAGTTTATTTGCTAAAGGCAACAGTATATGTTTCAAATAATTCGTGATTATTTTATATTTCCTGATATTTATAGGTTTTTCTTTCAATAAATTCTCTAATCTGTGGCTGGGAGCCTGTTTAAATATGCCCCTATCAGAGCATAGCAACTAAATCTACAAGAGAAAAATGTTTCCCAGTTGCTGATTGCCAGGAGTCAGCGATTTCAGTAAGATGTGTGCGGTGACAGCGTGTGGAGCCACGAGATCACGTTTGCAGTCACCTACCGTGAGATGCTTCATTCTCTCCCAGTGAAACACAGCAAGTGGGGACGGCCACAGCAGACACAGCTGGGATAATCTCCTCTGTTCTAAACTGCTCTTTCATGATGGGTTTCTCCTTTGAAGAGTTTATTTTAACTCACATCAGCCTGTATTTACTATTTTAAGGAGATGATACATGGGGTCCTGTTTTGTCATACCTACGAGTAAGTCATAATGAAATGATTTAATTTTAACTTACTACTCAGTGGGCCAGAGCATCCAAGCCCTCAGTAGAATATTTTGGAACAATGTGTGCTATCACCGTGGTGATTTAGGCAAGGAAATCCTTACAGTGTTTAGGGTGAGGTGTTCCTCCTTGTCCATATTATATATGGCAAAAACCATAATGGTATAGGGAGACTTTGTGAAAACTTTTTATGGGATTCCTAGCTTTAATAGTAATCTGTGCTTCAGTATTAAGGATATGCAATACTGTCAACGAGTGAATTTCTGCTCTAAGATACTTACAGCTTTTGTTGAAGAGGACAAAAACCCAGACGACACCCCATTATATTTACCATATATTATTTTATTATATTTATATTTACCATATATTATTTTAGTATATTTTGGATTTCTAATTGGGTCACTCACAGACTGCTCTCTGTTCTATTGCACAGTATAAGTATAGTTAATAAAGTTAATAATAATGTATATTTCAAAATAGCTGAAACACAGAATTTTACATATTCTCACTATAACGAAATAACAAATATTTGCAGTGATGGACATGCTAATTATGCTGATTTGATCATTCCACAATGTACACAAGTATTGACATCCTATTGCGTCTCTTCAATATATATAATTATTGTTAATCAAAAATAAATGAAATTTTACACAAGTGCCCAAAAATATACGACTGGAGTAATAAAATGTGGCATCTGTATACCATGGAGTTCTACTCAGCCACAAAATGCAATGGTGATCTAGCACCTCTTGTATTATCCTGGATAGAGCTGGAGCCCATTCTACTAAGTGAGGTATCACAAGAATGGAAAAACAAGCACCACACGTGCTTCCCATCAAATCTGTGCTGACTGATCAACAGTGCAGTGTTCACATGGTAGTAATACTCAATGGGTGCCCGACAGGTGGAGATGTGGGCGGTGAACTTACAACTAATGCATGTTGAGCCCACTGTGTGGGGGGAGGGCACTCCTATAGTCCTGCCTCGGGGGGTGGGGGGGCAAAGGCATTATATGTAACCAAAAAATTTGTACCCCATAATATTGTGAAATGAAAAAGAAACGATAAAAATGATAAATATTTTGGATGAGGAATATTCTAATTTTCTTAATTTGATGAATATGCAAGGTATACATATATCAAAACACATGTTAAATATATGCATTGTTTTTCAATGAAAATAAAATAAAATGTTTAAATGTAATGGTACAAAAAAAAACCACCCAGGTATATTTCCTTTTATGCAAATTGTATAATTTTCTTTATTTTTTATTTAATTTTTCACGTATCTTTTTTTATTTCATAAAAATCTTTAGGCTACATAAATTTCCTTCCTCCCACCCGAGACAGAGCTTCAAGCCTGTCCATCCTCCAGATCCCAAAGGCAATCACAACAACAACAAAAATAAGTAAATGGGACCTGATCAAATTAAAGAGCTTCTGCACAGCAAGAACACTATCAGGAGAGCGAACAGACAGCCTACAGAATGGGAGGAAAGATTCGCATGCCACACATTTTATATTCTTTAAGCCTTTTCTTCCGTGTCTATATGCAGATCATATGCAAACTGGTCCTTGCTGTGAAAATGTACAGACCTTTCTAGAAGCTCCATGTGATCTCTCATGGCTTCTGGGCACCTTCAATGTTCAGTGACAGAAAGGATGCTGTGAATATTTCAGTTATTTTTCTTTTCTTTTTTTTTTTTTTTTTTATATTTCAGGATACTATGATGGTAGAAATGTTTTGGCTACATTTTATGTCTTTGCCTCACCCAAGCGAGGATTAGAGTCATGGCCTTGCCATATACAACGCTCACCTTGTCCATGAGTTGTGAGTTTACCCCCTTCACCCCCTAATTGCTGGAAAATATTACTACCATGTGAGCACCATAGTGTTGATCACTTAGTACCAATTTCATGGCGAGTACATGTGGAGGCTGTTCCTCTGATCTTGTGATACCTCCCTGTGGATAATGGGCTCAAGCTGAATCTAGGAAAATAGAAGAGGTGCTAGGTTTCTTATAATTGAGTAATATTCCCCTGTATACTTATACCAAATTTGAACGATGCCCTCATGAATTGACGGACACTTGGGTTGTTTCCACATCCTTGCAATACTGAATTCCGCTGCCATAAACATTCGGGTGCAGATGTCTTTATTATAGAATGTCTTTTGCTCTTTTGGGTAGATGCCTAATAGTGCTATTGGTGGATCTAATGGTATTTCCATTTTTAGCTCTTTGAGGTATCTGCAAATTCTTTTCCACAGAGGTTGCATCCATTTGCAGTCCCACCAGTGGTATAAAAGTTCTGCAAGTCCTGGTCTCTCTGCAGATTTCAGGTTTGTTCTTAGTCGTATAACTTCCATTACCTGAAATATTAAATAAAATGTGCTAATGTATGGCTCATGCAGGTGTGTTGATGTGAATGATGATGATGTTGCTGTTACTGTTGTTGATGTAAAAAGAAGAAGAGCTGTTTTCTCAGCTGCCTCCTTCTCCCAGGTGAAGAGAAGCTTTATCCATAATAGCAAGGAATTGGAAAGAATGCCAACATTAACGAGTAGCTTAAAAACCAAGTGTTTTTTGCAAATGATGCATCAGGACACTACATCATTGACAGCAATGACTGTGTCATGCTCATTGCAGCGTGGCCGCGTCCACAGTGTGTGCTGTGAGTAAAATAGGCAAAAAGCACCTGCTACGTGATTCCACTGTTACAAATTCTAGAGAGTGAAAACTGAAGTAACATAAACTATGTTAGCAGGTGCCTGGCTAAAGGGAGGGAGAGGGAAGGAGAAAGAAGGAGGAATTTTAGAAGGAGAAGTGTCAACATTGAGGGAAATCAATTTCCTCCATATCGCAGACCGGGGACGGTGTGTCAGCATCTTTCACTTGTTCACTTCAGCTGTGTTAAGGCCACTGCATATCAACTATGCCTCATTAAAGTTAATATGAACAATTAATAGATGATTTGGTCGAGAAGGAGCAATGGACAAATAGATAATAAGGGAAATTTTAGGTTCAGTTATCTGCATTAATCCTGTGTGCCAGGCTTTCTATATGTTTTTCAGGAAAAAAAAAGCAGAGAGGCAAGAAACTGGCTTTATCTTGTTATGATAGAATTGGGGTTCTAGAATCCACCCTAGGCATGTCCAGGTTTGGCCGGCAGTAGGTTCCAAGGACGGGATCATGGCCCAGACACCAACATTCCCAGATATGTGTTTCTGGACATATCACACAACTTCCGTATGTGTCTAGGCTTACTTTTACATCAGTGAAATACATGGAAACTTCACACTTACAGCACATGGTTTCTATGTTTCTGGAACTTAAATAAATGAACACGAGCTATCAATCACAGTACAGTCACCCAGTTTTGTTCTGGTCTTGCCCTCCCTCAGGTGTTCCACCCAAGGCTTGCTATATAGCAGGGGACATGCAAATAGGGCCCTCCCTCTGCTGATGAAAACCAGCCCAGCCCTCACCCTGCAGCTCTGGGACAGGAGCCCCAGCCCCGGCATTCCCAGGTGTCCCCATTCAGTGATCAGGACTGAACACAGACACTCACCATGGAGTCTGGGCTGTGCTGGGTTTTCCTTGTGGCTCTGTTACAAGGTAATTCAGGGAGAACTGGAGATATTGGTGTGGGAGTGGATGTGAATGAGAGAAACAGGGGTGTGTGTGGCAGTTTCTGACCAGGCTGTGTCTGTGTTTGCAGGTGTCCAGTGTGAGGTGCAGCTGGTGGAGTCTGGGGGAGGCTTGGTCCAGCCTGGGGGGTCCCTGAGACTCTCCTGTGCAGCCTCCGGATTCACCTTCACTGACTACTACATGTGCTGGGTCCGCCAGGCTCCAGGGAAGGGGCTGGAGTGGGTCTCAACCATTAATGATAATGGTGGTAGCACATACTACGCATACGCCGTGAAGGGCCGATTCACCATCTCCAGAGACAACAGCAAGAACACGGTGTCTCTGCAAATGAACAGTCTGAGAGCCGAGGACACGGCCCTGTACTACTGTACCAGTGACACAGTGAGGGGACATCAGTGTGAGCCCAGACACAAACCTCCTGCGGGGGCAGCGCGGGGCCACCAGGGGGCGCCCAAGACACAGGAGCAGAGTCAGCCCAGGGCAGGTGCAGGTGGAGGGTAAGGGCTGGTTTCCTCTCAGGGTTGTGTCTTCCTCTCCAGAAAACGGTTTCCTCTGGGGAACTTCTCTGAATTCACGGTTCTGTGTTTCCCTCTGCACTCTCTGAGTTAGATATGTTTGTGGTAAGGAGAGAAAATATTGTCACCTGCACAAAAGGCAGAGAGTGTGTTCCAGTCACTTTCTCCTGTCCCCAAATTGACATTAATTATCAACACTTCTGAAGAAATCCAAAAATACATAAAATATTCTGTCTTGGACAACACAATGCAGCACAGCACACAGAGCTGAACGTTCCTCTAGCCGGCAAGCAGCATAAAGTGCCTATTGGACGTCAGGGGCAGATGGAGTCAGCATCCTAAGCAAGAGAAGGAAGACCTAGCTCCTCGGTCGCATGTCATGAGTGGAAGGTTGTCACTCTCCAAGATCATCAGCTTATCCTGAAGGTCGTGGTTCCACTGTGGCCTTCAAAATACCAGAAGCTTCACAGGTTTTATAAAAATCCTCACTTTGGCGTCCTCCACTGCAGTGGCCAGCAAGTGCTCGGAGCTCTGAATTGATGCTGTTAACTTTCTTGGCATTATATTTCTATAAACATGTTATTAATATATGTTCTAAATTGTAAAATATGGATATATCTTCATACATATAATCAGTAATAATTATGGTTATCAGTACATTGTTGTATGCCATAAAATTAACCAACTTTGTCAACTGTCTCTCTGCCCGTGGCTATTCTAAGAGTTTTGTCATCCATAGACAATCCGTGGCCCTGATGGGCAAATTTCATTTACCTTCCCCACCATGAGCCCGCACTGGGACCCAAATGAGGAACGCGGTAAGGAGGCTCTCGATCGGTATCACAGACTCTGCTACGAGGCATACGGACAGCGGCTAAAAGGCCGACTAATCTGTCCAAGGTAAGCGAGACCACAGGGGCCTAACGAGCCCCCAGCGGTGTTCCTGGAATGCCTTTTTGAAGCTTACCGCCTGTATACTTCCATAGACCCAGAGGCACCAGAAAATGACGTACCATTAATATTGCCTTTGCCACTCACTCGGCCCCAGAGAGTAGGAGAAAGCTGCAGAGATTAGAAGGATTTAAAGAAAAATTGCTGTCTGAGTTAATAAAAATTGCTCAGAAGATTTATTTATTTATTTTTTATTTTTATTTTTTTTTGAGACAGAGTCTCACTCTGTTGCCCAGGCTAGAGTGAGTGCCGTGGCGTCAGCCTAGCTCACAGCAACCTCAAACTCCTGTGCTCAAGCGATCCTCCTGTCTCAGCCTCCCGAGTAGCTGGGACTACAGGCATGCGCCACCATGCCCGGCTAATTTTTTCTATATATATTTTTAGCTGTCCATATAATTTCTTTCTATTTTTAGTAGAGGTGGGGTCTTGCTCTTGCTCAGGCTGGTCTCGAACTCCTGAGCTCAAAGGATCCGCCCACCTCGGCCTCCCAGAGTGCTAGGATTACAGGCGTGAGCCACCGTGCCCAGCCTGCTCAGAAGATTTATAACAACAGAAAACATCCTGGGACTGTGCAGTCTAAAAGGATGGTCAAAATTCCTGTATCCGCTATAGTGAAACAAGAAAGATATAAAACTGAAAAAGGCAAGAGGCCCAAAAGACCAGAGGGGGATGCTAGGAGGAGGAAGACCAGCCTAAGCCATGACCAGTGTGCCTACTGCAAAAAGCATGGGCACTGGAAAAACGAATGTCGTCACTGAAAGCAGGAGGTGGCTAAGCCTGTGCCGGTCCTCATGGAGGACACAGACTGACGGGGCCGGGGCTCCATTCTGATAAGCCCCCAGGAGCCCAAGGTAACTCTGAATGTGGGGGGCAAACCTATAGAGTTTCTGATAAACACCAGTTCCACCAAGGATCAAGCCCCTTATAAAAGGGCTACTGAGGACCTGCTAACAGAATTAACTCAGTTGGGCTACCGTGTTTTGGCTAAAAAGGCTCAGCTTTATAGCCAGACAGCAACCTACCTAGGATACCAACTAAAGAAAGGCAAACAAACCGTCCCCACCTGTAGAATTAAAGCTGTCCTGAAGATCCCACAGCCCCAAACTAAGAGACAATTATGAGAGTTCCTGGGGGCAGTGGGGTACTGCAGACTCTGGGTCCCCGAGTTTGCTAAGATAATAAACCCTGGTATGCCGGCATAGGGGGAAAGAGAGATGCTCTGGTCTGGACTGAAAAGGAGGCTAAAGCCTTCAAGAGCCTCAAACCGGCGCTTGTGAGTGCCGCTGCGCTGGCCTTGCCCGGTCTGACCGAGCCTTTCCAGTTATATGTTGCTGAAACCGAGGGATGGCTAAAGGGGTCCTAACTCAAAAACTAGGGCCCTGGAACAGACCGGGTGCACACCTGTCTAAAAGGCTGGAGCCTGTAGCATCTGGCTGGCCACGCTGCTTGCGGGCCATTGCCACGACCGCCATCTTGACAAAAGAAACCTCCAAGCTCATTTTGGGGCAAGACTCATATATAATTATGCCCCACACTCAGTGGAGGTTCTACTAAAAAGCCCCCACGAGAGGTGGCTTTCAAACTCCCGCATAACCCAAGATCAGGTGCTGTTGCTACACCCCCCAGAATCCGGTTCCTAAAGACAGCCTCCCTCAGCCCTGCCACCCTGCTTCCGGAAGATGAGCCGTCGGAGCCACTCCATGACTGTCTCAAAACGCTCGAGTCTGTCACCAACCTGAGAGCTGGCCTCACTGACCGCCCGTGGCCGGACCCCGATGAAGAATTATACACAGATGGGAGAGCTACGTCTCAGAAGGAGCCAGGTGTGCAGGGGCGGCTGTCGTGACTGCAGGCCGGGTTACCCGGGCACAGGCTCTTGGACAGAGAATCTCGGCCGAGAAAGCTGAACTCATAGCCCTGACCCAGCCCCCAGGACGGGGCAGAGCCTTTGCAACGGCACAGGTACGTGGGACACTTCACCAAAAGTGCGGACTGACTCCCCGGTGGCGAGAGACAATGCTTTCAGCGACGTGGCAGCAAGAAAAGTCACACAAAAACCAGTGGGGACTCTCCTAACTCTCCCTGTTCTGCCAGAACGGCTCCTGCCAAACTCCCCAAACTGCACCAAAGAGAAAGTTAAATTAAGAAAAGCCCTGAAGACTAAAACTGATTGAGCAGGTTGGAAAATCCTCCCGGACAACAGGGTCTTAGTCCCTAAACACCTAGGACGAGACCTAATCAAGGAAATACATCAGAACGCCACCTTGGCAGCACCAAGTTAACTGAACTTCTCCAGAGGGACTACTGCACTCCCTGGCTACCTCAGATGGCCCAGCAGGTGACAACGAGATGTCTCACCTGCGCACAAGTCAATTCAGATAAAAGGACTAATTCCCACCCCCCCTTTGGGACCAGGTTAAGGTGACAACCCCGGGGGAACAGTGAAAAGTGGACTTTACAAAAGTGAAACTAGACAAATACAGATATCACTACCTGCTTATATTTATTCTTTCTCTAGATGGGTGAAAACTATTCCTATGAAGTCAGAGACAACACAGGTAGTTTCAAAAAAGTTAGTGACTGAAATTGTTCCCCGATTTGGCCTCCCACTTGCACTGGGGTCCAACCATGGCTCGGCGTTCATTGCCCAAACGACTCAATTATTAAATTGCACTGTGCTTATAGACCTCAGAGTTCAGGACGGATAAAAAGGATAAATAAAACTTTAAAAAACATTAAACAAATTAAAGCTGGAGCCTGGCGCAGACTGAGTAAGCCTCCTCCCCTTTGCCCTCCTAAAAACCAGATACACTCCGTATGTCAAAAGCACAACCCTATGTAAAATCATGTTCAGCCGACTAACCCCACTCCCGAGAAAGCTCTATTTCAGGTACAGGCTGGAGACCTCGTCTGGATAAGAAAACTTCTGCCTGCGAGGTTAGAGGCCGGGTGGACTGGACCCCTGCCAGTGACCCTCACAACAACAACAGCCGTGAGGGTTGCCGGAAAGCGCCACTGGATCCATCACATGTGGATCAAAAGGCGACCCCAGATCAACTCCCTGAGAAATGGATGCCCGGCCCACCGAGGACCCACTAAAGATAAGACTTTCCAGAGTCTCCTCTGGTTCCTCCCAGTTATCTGTTTTAATCCAGCAGATGACACCCCCCCCCATCAGCCTATAAACTACACTTAGGTGCTTACAAAGACAATAAATGACACTGTCATAATTAGACAGACCCGGAGAGCCTCAGCAAAGGCTGGGCTAGAGCCTGTCCAAGCTCCCGCCCCTCTGCTGCCTCTGAAGACATGTCTCTGAGTGGCCTCCTCCCCCTCTTCCTGGGCTGGGAGACAAGACTGCCCTTTAAACTCAAAATTCCACTCTGTACTTAAAAGATAAATCCTTAGACATAAGCTAAACACCTTATTTACTTAAAACATTTATATGAAGGACAGGGTGATACAGATAGCCAAAAAAATGTAAAAATAGATGGTTTGCAAGATAATTTTTGACACTATGTATTGATGTATATTACAGTACTATAAACATCAAAAAAGAGGGGGATAAGTTTAAAGGCACTTGTCATCTCTAGCATTCCTAATCCCCGTGGACGACAACACTTTTGTCAACCATAACAAAACCAGTTATTCCCATTCTGCTGACAGTGCTCCTTGGCCCCTGGCTCATAAACAGCCTCATTTCTTATGTTAAACAAAGAGTTCAAGCTGTCAAACATATGGTCCTCCAAACCCACTATCAACGTGTCTCTGATGTTAATACCAAAGAATCAATGATTTGATTCCTCCTCAAAACCAGTGGGGAATGTTACAGTCTGAGTTTCGCACCGAAAAGTCACTACTCTGCCATTCTGCTTCTGTAAACCTGCTTGCTCCTGCTTACTGAAGACAGTACACTCAACACAGAAATCTCTAAGTGACTATAACACCCATGTTCTGCGTAAAATGATTCCAGCCCCACGTTTTGCATGAAGCGATTACAACACTCATGTTTTGCATGAACAAAATATGGCCCAGATCCTGTCACACCAAAGATAAGAAAATGACGTAATGCTCACTCTAGGCTTTTTGTACACGTGCTTGCTCAACCTTAATAATTTTCCACCCACAGACTTACAATATAAAAACTTTCCATTTCAAAGGCTGGCTGCTGCTCTCTGTGCTGCCTTTGGCTGTGCAGAGAGTAGTCGCTGTCCACTAATAAAGACTTGTGATTTGGCTCAATTCGGTCTTTAGGTGGTCATTTCTCAAGTCTCAGACCATAACAAGTATATCTGAGCAGGAGAACGTAGGGAGCCCAGACACAGGGGGACAAAACCGAGGTCACTAGAGGAACTTGGACCCTCTGGCAGCTACATGCTCAGCACCCCTCTCTCATCAACCTCAGACTCATTTCTTTCTCATCCTTTGTGGTATTTGCAAAGTTTCTCTTCCCCCCATGGAAATATTCAGCATTTCCTTGGGAATCCCTTGGGCTCATCCAGGATACAGAACCAGGGAGACCCAGGTCTCTCCTGCAGCGCCCTGGGCTTGGGCAAGTGCAGGGGTGACTAGGAAGTGCCTCGGCCCCTGTGTCAGATGCAGGGCCTGCGGGCCAGGAGGAGGTCAGAAAGGGGAGATGAACAGCGGGCTGGGCACACCAGGATGGTCAATGCCACCTTCCTTGCTGGTGAGGAGGGAGCCCCGGGGAAGCCTGGCCTCCCTCACAGGGCAGGAGCCACACTCACCCGGCTGCTGCCCACCCAGGAGCTGACCCGGCTCAGCAGCACCACCTGAGCTGGCCGACAGCTCCTGCTCTGAATTATCAGGGCCTCACTTCCCTCAGTTGTGGGTTCCCAGGGGGCCCCCAGCCCCGGCTCACACCCCTGCTGGTCTCCACAGTGTCCTGGGCAGCAATGAACTGGGGACACCCAGCACCCCTGCACCTTCATGACCTCTGTGGTTGGCACCAGGGAGTCCCTAGGCACAGCCTGTGTTTGGGGCCAGACACAGCCCCCTCCTCTGGGCAGGAGGCACCAGGAAGTCACATTGCAAAGGGCCCTGCTACGGGATGTGGGATCCAGGACCTTGGTACAATCACCCGTGTCCTCCCCAGGCCACGTGCATCCCCTGCTCACCCCAGCGGAGACACTGGGTCCATGTTCAGCGTCAACTGCAGCCAGGACCAGGAAGCAGACGTGTCTCCTCCACTGTGGTTTTCAAGTGCGGCTCTTCTGTTCCTGGACTTGAGAAGTAAAAAGCAAAAGACAGTCACCCCGTGGATCCCCCCTGCCCAGATGGGACAGGGACATGGCCCACAATAGATGCCCCATGGGGGAAGCAGCAGGTGGTGGCCCATCCCAGGCCCTGGTCCTCAGGGACTCGGACCTTCCCAGCTCTCCCTCCTGAGTCCCCTCTTCCAAGATCAGTTCTTGCTTCTCCACCTGGGGAGATGCCCCATCCAGGTCCCCAGGGCCCTGCCCTCCGGCTCCTGGCTGTGCCCCTGAGAGGGGGCCTGCTGGGCTGCAGGGCCAGGGTGGCCCTCCCCACAGTCCAGGCAGCTCGGTGTTGGCTGCACTGACTGCACATGGCTCTGCTGGGTGTGGCCCTCCAGGGGCAACCCTGGCCCCACTCAGGGGCATCTGCAGGGTCCCTCTAGCCGGGAGAACAGGCAAACCCACAGCGTGGGCAGGTCCTTTCTCCCGTTGTGAGGTGTTTGCTGTTGTCTGTCTGACAAGGGCACATACCCAGGCCCAGGGTCAGTGTGTGGGCTCGGCCCATGTGCCACATGCAGGGAAGAAGGGAAGTACCACTCCGGCTGCTGTGAACACGGGCCACAGTGTGTGTGACTGTGAGTGTGTGTGTGTGTGTGTGTGTGTGTGAGTCTGTGTGACTGTGTGTGTGTGTGTGAGAGTGTGTGTGAGTGTGAATGTGTGAGTGTGTGTGTGTGTGACTGTGTGTGTGTGTGTGAGTGTGTGTGTGTGTGCGTTTGTGCCCTGCAGGATCAGTAGTTGTGTGGCCGGCTCTGAGCCAGGCCCATGAGCTGTGGGTTAAAGTGACATTTAACCAGAAGAACTTCAAGGAGATAGGAGGCTCCTGCCAAGCCCCGAGGGTTTCTGCACCACTGTGGGTGTGGCCGGGCCAGGGCCTGTGGAGCTCCAGGGAAGGGGCTCCCCGAGGCTCTCACAGAATCCTTGCTTGGGGCCTCCCTGCAGAGCTCCCTGGGTTTAGAAAGGTCAGTTCACCGTTTCCAGTCAAAAGCACATGCTGTCAGTGAAGGAGCATGTGACCCGGGGCACAGCCAGGTCACCCTGGGCTGGGACAGTGGGAGGAAGATGCTCTGGGAGCCCAGAGGGAACCTCCGCTGCCGGAGGGGCTGGGCTGCAGGGGGCGCTCAGGAGCACCCAGCACAGGCTGCTGCCAGCAGCAGGTGCACAGGAGGCTGGGAGGGGTTCCTCCTGGGGACTGGCTCTTCCTTTTTTAAAAAACCTAAAATAGGAATTTTATATGACGTATTATTCCTCCTCAGCTGTGTTTAAGTAACACAATATTTTAATGAAAGCCACATTTACAAAGCGTCTCTAGCCCTCCTGCATGTGCTAAGAGTAAGCAGCTGGGGGCAAGGGAACATTTTTATATACAAATGGGCAGAAAATTTCAGGGAACTCACGGATCCAAAGGACAAGACCTTTGGGTATAAAATGGCACAGATGGTCCCAGGGCTCTCTGTGCATTTCCCACGTGGGTTCACAGCGAAGAACGTGTATTTGGCGGCTTGTCCCTCAGTGGGAGGACCTCTGTGCACATGGAGTCAAGGGGGTTGCAGGGACACCTGTCCTCGGTATCGCCCTGTTGTGTGGCCCCCGCATCATCTCTGTTCTCTTTCTCACACTGGGGCAGGTCTAGGGCTATGAATCGTCCTGCCTCATGAATATGCAAATGGCCTGAGGTCTGCTGGGGTACATACAGCTATGCCTGCGCCCCGAGAGCGTCACCCCACCACCACGTCCCTGCTGTGGAGAAGCCCCTGGCAGCTCAGCTCCTCACCATGGACTGGACCTGGAGGATCCTCTTCCTGGTGGCCGCAGCGACAGGTGAGGGGCTCCCCAGTCCCAGGGTGAGGAGGGGCTCAGACCCAGCCAGGGGGACTCACCCAGTCCTGTCTCCTCTGCACAGGCGCCCGCTCCCAGGTCCAGCTGGTGCAGTCCGGGGCTTAGGTGAAGCCACCTGGGGCCTCCGTGAAGGTGTCCTGCAAGGCTTCCGGATACACCTTCACCAGCTACTACATGCACTGGGTGCGACAGACCCCTGGACAAGGGCTGGAGTGGATGGGACGGATCAACCCTAGCAATGGAGCAACAAACTACGCACAGAAGTTCCAGGGCAGAGTCACCATGACCAGGGACACGTCTAGCAGCACAGGCTTCATGGAGCTGAGCAGTCTGCGACCCGAGGACACGGCCGTGTATTACTGTGCGAGAGACACAGTGTGACAACCCACATCCTGAGGGGTCAGAAACCCTGAGGGAGACGCAGCTGTGCTGGGGATGAGAAAGTGATGAGGGACATTAGGTTGAAATGTTTCCCAATATGGGTTAGTTAGTTGAGGAAAAGGAATATGTGACACGTGTATGCATTCTAATTACATTGCAAAGATTTCATCCACTTGTCATCGTATCAACAGAGCTTAGAGAACTACGGAAGACTCAAACTAATAAAGCTGGTACAAGCATTTCCATCAAGTTATTAACGTGAACAAGAGTTTTCACATCAGTTGGGTAAATAAATTGGAGTAAGAATTCTTTTTTTTTTTTTTTTTGGCAGAGTCTCACTTTGTTGCCCAGGCTAGAATGAGTGCCGTGGTGTCAGCCTAGCTCACAGAAACCTCAAACTCCTGGGCTTAAGCGATCCTTCCGCCTCAGCCTCCCGAGTGGCTGGGACTACAGGCATGCGCCACCATGCCCGGCTAATTTTTTCTATATATATTTTAGTTGGCCACATAATTTCTTTCTATTTTTAGTAGAGACGGGGTCTCGCTCTTGCTCAGGCTGATCTCGAACTCCTGACCTTGACCGATCCACCCGCCTCGGCCTCCCAGAGTGCTAGGATTACAGGCGTGAGCCACCGCGCCCGGCCTGGAGTAAGAATTCTTAATCACAAGGTACATGCCTTTTAATATATAAGAAATGGCCAAAATGTCTTTCTTATTTCTTTTAAATGAAATTTATTTTACGGTGGTTTTAAGTTCACAGTACCATCGAGAGAAGGTCCAGAGAGTTCCTGTTCACTCCCGGCCTGCGCATGCGAGAACTTCCTCGGTGTGGACACACTGTGACAGGTTCATGAATAGGTTGCAATGGACGAACCTACCTTTAGACGTCATCATTACCCAAAATCCACAGCTTGAGTTTGGTGTCGCCGTTGGTGCCGTCCCTTCTGTGGGTTCTGGCCAATTGATACAGACATGCATCTATTACTCTGGTGCCATAACTTGCCGACTCATTTGTGGAATTCCAAGGAAGGCAAACGATGGTGCCTGGGAAAAGAGGCCGCTCTAGGGAGGGTGGAAGCGGACAGTGGGTCAGGAACCGAGCCTGCCCTCGGGAAGGCCCGCAGTGGGTCCCGCGAGCTGTGCTGGCCTTTGCCCTCCTCAGAGGTGAAGGCGCCTCTCGTGTCCTCTGCGGAGCAGGGAGAACCCCCGAGGCATCCCCGCCTGCCTGTGTTGCTGTCCCCTCAGGGGTGGCCCTCGTGACTGCCTGTCCCATCCTAGCGCCCGCTGAGGAGGGCAGGGCACGGACTCTCTCCCCCAACACAGTGGCATCAGGGCATTGGTGGCAGGAGGGTATTGCGATTAGGAATTAGGAGACAGTGAGGGACAACAATTCAGTTGGCTGTTGTCAGGTGTCGAGAACATTCAGGTGTAGGTTTGAGACCTTCCTTTGCTTTTGGCTTTAAGTAGTTTAGGGAAGTTGGGTAGTGGATCCCTTTCATCTATTAGAGTGTGTTGGAACTTCAATAACTTTTGTGCAAACCTTTATATCACGTCTATGGAAATTTTAGCCTGCTCAATATAAAATAAGATATACAGGTATTTTCTGGGTTTATCATCCAATATCATAGAATAGTCAACGGTACAAACCAAATAGATACGTTTGATTAAGATTACAGAAGTATCTGCTGTGCATGGGACATTATAATCACTTTGGTAAAGTCTCTTTAACTTGAAAGTGTCTTATTTAAAAGTAGCAAAGAACGTTATTCGGCTGAGGCTCATGTATTACAAGGAATAGCTGAGAGTTTGGGAAAATCTGTGTCACTCTTGACACCCGATACCTTGGAGCTCGGGTGAGCAGAGTTTCGCCGACAGAGCAGCAAGGCGTCCCCTGGGTACTGACAGGTGTTGGCCTTGTCGCCGTCCAAGCACCCTGAATACTTCCGGTTAGGGAGCGGATCGGGCACTTCTTCTCTTCAGAGCCTTCTCGCTGATCGCACACGAAGGGACCTACTGCTGTCAATGTTCTTGGTCACTGCTGTGCCATCTTTTGTTCCGCTGTCTCTTCTGCTCGTGGCATCTGTGGCTGCTTCCAGGACAGGCCCTGGAGAGGGGGCCGCCCGGCTATGCAGTCTGCAGGCCACGGGCTCCGCATCGTGCATCATTTTTCTCTGACAGCATTTCAGCATGTCCTGTGGGTGTTTTAGAACAGGCAGAGGGGCGACTTCACATTCTATTTCTGTTGTCAATATAGGTCTGAAATTTCCCATTTAACGTCACTGGTGAAATGCAATAAAATCGGGAAAGTTGTTACATCAGAAACTTCATAAACTCCTGAGTTGTGTCAGGAGTTGATTCCTGCCCCGTCCCCCGATCTTCTGCAGTCTGCGTGGTGGCCACTTCTCGTCCGGTCTTGTGTTCCTCTTCAGCCGCAGACCCTGCCTGAACACACTGTGTTCCGAATCCCTGGGAATTGACTCCACCATTCCAAGAAAATGCCCATAACTTGACTCACATCATATTCTTCCAGTGTTTTCTGCCACTTGTTTCCATGTGGGCAGATTCTCCGAGCCCTGTTCTGGTCAGAGCTGCACAGTTGAGGTCCTGCCCTTTCGGGGACACAGCATCCAGCTTCTCCAAGTGACGTCCTCCCTGGTGCCCTCTGAGGGATGGAATCCCTTCGCAGGGCTGGGCCTGGCCACAGACCTCAGGGAAGGCCTGTGGCGTGTCCAGGACATGCTCAGTGTGGAAGAAGAAAAAGGCCTGGGGAAACTCCTGGAGACATTGTGGGGAGGGACCCGGCTGTGTCCGGATCTACATAAGAGAAGGAGGGTTCAGGTATAGGCTGGAAGTAGACACCATTCAGCCCAGCTGGCCTTTCCCACGCAACATCCTCTGCAGTCACCTCCTTTTGGATGGAGGGAAGGGCAGGTCAGGCTCTCACATAACAGCGGTAACGTAACAATCTCTCAGGGGAGATGGGAACCGCAGTACATGGGAGGTTCAGGGAGAGAAAGCAGGAAGGACCCAAACGAGCCAGATCTCAGTCCCCTCCCTGCGTGAGTACGAGGCTTCCCCGTGGGAAGATTTCTCCTCAGTCTCCAGGACAGAATAGATCTGCTAATGGGCTGTGTAAGGTCATGACGCACTCCTAGGCCACTGAGTACCAACTATGCCTCATTAAAGTTAATATGAACAATTAATAGATGATTTGGTAGAGAAGGAGCAATGGACAAATAGATAATAAGGGAGATTTTAGGTTCAGTTATCTGCATTAAGCCTGTGTGCCAGGCTTTCTATATATTTTTCAAAAAAAAAAAAAAAAAAGGCAGAGAGGCAAGAAACTGGTTTTATCTTGTTATTATAAAATCGGGGCTCTAGAATCCACCCTAGGCATGTCCAGGTTTGGCCTGCAGTGTGTTCCAAGGACGGGATCATGGCCCAGACACTGACATTCCCAGATATGTGTCTCTGGAAATATCACACAACTTCCTTATGTGCCTAATCTTACTTTTACATCTGTAAAATACATGGAAACTTCACACCTACAAACATTGTTTCCATGTGTCTGTAAATTAAATAAGTGAACACGGGCTATGAATCACTGTACAGTCACCCAGTTTTTTTCTGGTCTTGCCCTCCCTCAGCTGTCCCACCTCAGGGCTTGCTATATAGCAGGGGACATGCAAATAGGGCCCTCCCTCTGCTGATGAAAACCAGCCCAGCCCTCACCCTGCAGCTCTGGGACAGGAGCCCCAGCCCCGGCATTCCCAGGTGTCCCCATTTGGAGATCAGGACTGAACACAGACACTCACCATGGAGTCTGGACTGTGCTGGGTTTTCCTTGTGGCTCTGTTACAAGGTAATTCATGGAGAACTAGAGATATTGGGTGTGGGAGGGGATGTGAGTGAGAGAAACAGGGGTGTGTGTGGCAGTTTCTGACCAGGCTGTGTCTGTGTTTGCAGGTGTCCAGTGTGAGGTGCAGCTCGTGGAGTCTGGGGGAGGCTTGGTCCAGCCTGGGGGGTCCCTGAGACTCTCCTGTGCAGCCTCCGGATTCACCTTCACTGACTACTACATGAGCTGGGTCCGCCAGGCTCCAGGGAAGGGGCTGGAGTGGGTCTCAAGCATTAGTTACGATGGTGGTAGCACATACTACGCAGACGCCGTGAAGGGCCGATTCACCATCTCCAGAGACAACAGCAAGAACACGCTGTCTCTGCAAATGAACAGTCTGAGAGCCGAGGACACGGCCCTGTACTACTGTGCAAGAGACACAGTGAGGGGACATCAGTGTGAGCCCAGACACAAACCTCCTGCAGGGTGCGCGGGGCCACCAGGGGGCGCGTGGGACACAAGGAGCAGAGTCAGCCCAAGGCAGGTGCAGGTGCAGGGTAAGGGCTGGTTTCCTCTCAGGGTCGTGGCTTCCTCTCCAGAAATCGGTTTCTTCTGGGGAACTTCTCTGAATTCACGATTCTTTGTTTCCCTCTGCAGTCTCTGAGTTAAATATGTTTGTGGTTATGAGAGAAAATATTCTCACCTGCACAAAAGGCAGAGGTTGGATTCCAGTCTCTTTCTCCTGTCCCCAAATGTACATTAATTCTCAATCCTTCTGAATACGTCTGAGGGACATCTGGGTCAGACGGAGTCAGCATCCTAAGGAAGAGAAGGAAGACCCTGTGGTGCTCAGAGTCCCAGCATGAGGCTGACATCGATTATATCGGACACAATTCAAGGGAAGAGGGACCCACCGACATTTAGTGTAGATGTTGACTCTGATGGTGTTAGACGCCTACACACACACACACACACACACACATGCATACACACACTCACACACTGAGTGCACATGGGAAGGGTGAGTCTCTCCACCACTGAGGTGTCTGCGGAGCAGGGCAGGCCTCTCAAGACAGTCCCAAGTGGCTTCTTAGGACAAGAGGGGAGACTGGCTCAGGTTTCCACAACAGTTGCCTGGTGCGAAAGGGAGGGTCTGGTGGGGTCTGGGCCCGTGACAGCCATCTGGTGAGAAAGCACCTGTGATTCCTTCCTAGGATTCCCATGAGTGGGGCAAACAGGCAAGATGAAGGATGGGCCTTCAGATGCCAGTGGAAAGACACCAGATAAGAGACTCTAACTTCTTATTCCACTCAATAACTAGGAAATATTTTTAAAAAATTTTTGAAAAGGAGGCAAAGGCCATTATGGGTGAAAAACCATGCGGTCAGCAGGAAAAAAGAAGACATTTCATTACTATGAACAAATGATGGTACTAATGAGGATGAGCAGGAGGAGGAGTTAGATCGGGTCTTGGTCCAATGTCATGGGGGAAGCTTTTCACTGTCCAAGCTCATCGGCTTATCCTGGAGGCCCTGGGTCTGCTGTGGGCTTCAAAATTCCAGAACTTCCACAGGTTCTACAAGGATGCTCAGTTTGACATTCTCTACCACACCAGCCTTCCAAGTGTCTAGAATTCTGAACTGATGCTGTCGTTGTCAAATATGAACCCGAGGGTTTCCTCCCTGGAAATGCACTGCTGTGTTTCCCTTAAAGTCCTTAATAATATTTGTTCCAGTCTGGCTCAAGACCAGTTTTTTCCTGATGTTTCTCCAACACACACTATGTCGTGGTTGAGCACGATGAGAGACTGCTGAAAAGATGTAGTAAAAGGCAGCCTGAATCTGTGGTGATAGGAGTGTCTCTAACACATGAACTGCTTACAAAATTGTTTGCTCTCGCATGCAATAGGGGAAATGCTAGCAGTTGTGGTAAAATCTAAATGTTCCTTCAGTGCAGCTACCAAGTCATAGGGTAACAACTGATGTGTCCTGGAGGGACTGGACCACAATGCTGTAAGAAGTGCTCATGGTAGAATGGTGAAGGAGTTCAAGAATTGCTTAAAACTGTGACACTTATATTTCATAATACTAATTAGATCAACGTTTTCTGAAGATTTCCAATGAGTGGACGGTGTGATACGTGAGCAGTGGTGACGCCTCACAAGCTTAGACGGCATCACAAAGTAGGTTTAGGGTGCTTGTTCTGGAGAATGACCTCCCACAGCACTTCTTTAATCCCCATGTTATTTTTTTGCATGATTCCTGTTTACTTTAGTTGGATCTCTAGGATTTAGAAGTCTATCTCAAAGTTCCTTAACTTTGGTTAATTTTGATAGGTTTTCCAGAACTTTTGAGAAACCCTTTGGTTTGCAAAATATCCCAAGTTCATGTACTACTCTAAAAACATACCAATTCAATCCCAGTTTTCTACTAATTGACAAGCACTAAAAAGGAAAATGACTTCTCCCACATGGGCTGATTTTACCTCCAGTTGAGCACAACATTGTAATGGAAATTTTTCTTCTGTAATATGAATCTCTGTTTAGTAACTTAAAGTTTTATTACTGAAGTGTGATTGATCAACAAATACTATTGTCTCAAGGGTCTCAATGAGAATCTAATCCAAGGAATATACAGAACTTTTCACTGATGCAGACAAAATAGCTCTGTGCCCACACTTAGCTTTCAGCCACGTGTCCTAGCACAGAGTGAACCACACGCCACTGTTCACCTCAGCGGGGGCTCCTGACTAGGAAATGAGGTACTTTTGATTTTAATGCCTCTAGACCATCATATCTGCTATTTTAGCAAAAAGTAATGGCCACATGAAGTAAATAAACACTAAGGAAAATCATAATCTAATGAAACAAGAAGCCGTGATGTGAGTGGCTCCATCTTTGCCAATTTCAAAAGTTCATCCACACAAGAAGCTTCTTGTCTCAACGTTTCACACTGATATGCAGGAAACGTCCACTTCATCCCCCAGTCCCCTCTTGTGTGGACGTGGTGAGAGTGTTTTCAGGGTCCCACAGATAGGACAAGGGTGGAAGAGGAGAAGACACATTTCTGAAATTTCCCCTGAAGGATCAGCAAGGTCACAACAGAGACTCTCTCCTGCCTCTGTGACTAGAACTCTGTCACACGCCCACATGCACACGAATTCCTGATGGGCATAAATGCTACAATGATGAGGCTGACCATTTTATCACATAATATTGCTCGAAACTGGCATAAATATTTTCTTTTCCTTTCTATGTTTTTTTTTCTTCTTTGTTCTTTTGGAAAGAGAGTCATGTTATGCCACCTAGGCTACAGAACAGTGTCATCGTCATAGCTCACTGCAACCTCAAAGTAATGGGCACAAGTGATCCCACTGCCTCAGCCACCCAAGTATCTGGGACTACAGGTGCACCCACAGTGGCCGGGTGAGATATATATATATATATATATATATGTATGTAAAAAGCATTGTCTGACTGCGCTGCCAGCCAGGCTGAACTCAAACTCTTCACCACAAGTGACTCCCCTACTGTGGCCTCCGAAAGTGATGGGTTTACAGGCATGGGTCACAGCACATGATCAGATTGAATAACTAACTTTCCTTAACGTAAAGTTAATTACTTTTTGATCATTACCTGAACTTTCACTGAAACATTCCTACTGTGATTGAGTTTCATTTTCATTTCTAATGTTCAAAACGGGGTCTCCATGAGAGTCTAGTGCATAAAAACATCTCCCACAAGACACTCACTTATGATCTGGACCCTGCCGTCCCTCAGCTGTCCCACCCCAGCACTTGCTATATAGCAGGGGACATGCAAATAGGGCCCTCCCTCTGCTGATGAAAACCAGCCCAGCCCTCACCCTGCAGCTCTGGGACAGGAGCCCCAGCCCCGGCATTCCCAGGTGTCCCCATTCGGTGATCAGGACTGAACACAGACACTCACCATGGAGTCTGGGCTGCGCTGGGTTTTCCTTGTTGCTCTGTTACAAGGTAATTCGTGGAGAACCAGAGATACTGCATGCGTGAGTGCATGTGAGTGAGAGAAACAGGGGTGTGTGTGGCAGTTTCTGACCAGGCTGTGTCTGTGTTTGCAGGTGTCCAGTGTGAGGTGCAGCTCGTGGAGTCTGGGGGAGGCTTGGTCCAGCCTGGGGGGTCCCTGAGACTCTCCTGTGCAGCCTCCGGATTCACCTTCAGCAGCTATGACATGAGCTGGGTCCGCCAGGGTCCAGGGAAGGGGCTGGAGTGGGTCGCATACATTAGTTATGATGGTGGTAGCACAAGCTACACAGACGCCGTGAAGGGCCGATTCACCATCTCCAGAGACAACAGCAAGAACACGCTGTCTCTGCAAATGAACAGTCTGAGAGCCGAGGACACGGCCCTGTACTACTGTGCGAGAGACACAGTGAGGGGACATCAGTGTGAGCCCAGACACAAACCTCGTGCCGTGGTGCACGGGGCCTCCAGGGGACGTAAACGACACAGGGAACAGAGTCAGCCCAGGGCAGGTGCCAGGGACAATAATGTTTCATTTCCTGTCAGACTTTGGGGCTTCCTCTCTGGAAATTTCATCCTGAGACTTCCTTCTTTTGTGGCTCTGTGCTCGTCACTGTTGTGTCTCAATTAGAAGCATCTTGTTGCAGTAAATGAACAAATTCTCACCTGGACACAAGGCGGAACATCACTCACATGGGCAGAAATGACCCTGCTGTTACCACAGGGGTCAGAGTCCTGAGGAAGGAAGCCCAGGGGAACCTGCTGAGCATTTTCCAACCAGACTCAGTGCACAGACCTCAGTGGGACTCCCTGAGTGGCACAGTCTTTGGGATTCAGATTGGGACATGGAGGGACCTGGGACAATGTCACTGTCTCATAAAACCTAAGAGTTTTAAGTTGCTCTCTTCTCATTTAAAACTGTACATTTCAGATGCAGAAATGATTTATTTCTATTTTTTTCTGGAAGTCTTTTTTCTTTCTCCCTAGGTTCTGTTTTCACATTTTCCTTTTCTCCTTCTTCCCACAAAAAATGGAGGGTGTGGTCTCTGTGTCTAAATCCCAGGGCTCAGGCCCTTTACCTGGGGCTCAGGTGTGGCCTAGGCTTCGGCTCCTGTGGGACCTGGGAAAGATTGATGGGACTGTCTCACCCACCATTGCTGGGACCCTCCTGCTGTCACCTGGGCCTGGACTCACGTTGGAAATGCAAATGGCCATTAGTAGCTGAGAGAATGAGATTGATTGGTCAAAGTCGGATGTGTCCACTGGGACTCTCACAGAGTCACCTTCAACACCTGTGGCATCAGGAAGACCTCCAGGTGGGAACTTCAGTGTGCTGAGAGCTCTGTGGTGGCATCCAGGTCCTGTGAGTGGTGTCTTTGTGGCTCCACACGATGACACAGCACCCGGAGTCGAGGCCCTCCTGTGTGAAGTGTCTGCCCAAGATGGACCTTTGTCCAAGAGCCTCCTCATCCTCCCCCCTCTGCTCTTCCTGACTGCCCTCTCCTATGTTCTCCTCCTTCCTATGGAGAGCTAAATCGTTGCCTGTTTTTACTCTCACACCCACCGTTATCAAGAAGGAAACAGGGTCATGTATTGAACAAGGATTTCTCTATAAACCACATGGGATTCACAAAAGATTCCTTCCACAGTGTGGTGTATCATCATGGGAGACACTTGTGGAAAACGAGGGGCACCATCAATCTTACCAAGAGATCTCCATGCTTGAGAAATTTTTATGTCTATCTGGAGACACAGATGCATCCTCACTGCAGGTAGAGAAGGAATTAATAGCACGAGAGCCTTTGCGGCATTCTATGGGCCTTGCCTCTGAGATGGCTTCAGAGTAAGACAGTGAAGGGTGAGAACATGACAGTGTGTTTCGTGGAATGTGGAGGAAGGGAGAGGACTGCCAGGGTAAAGGGGAGTGCTCTGCTTTGCAGGTGTTTTTGTTTAGTTACTGATGGGGAGAAGACCATCGAGGCTTAGGGACCCCATTTCTGAGGCTGTGGGAGGACAGGAGGTGAAGGGATGCTGCCTGAGCAGGAGCCAGAGATAAGGGCAGAAGTAACTGCCTAGTTGGGGGACATTCCAGCGATCTGGGAGCACAGCAAAGCAGACTCCCACCTTAAAGCCTGAGGGGCCTCATGCCTAAAAAGCCATGGAGCGGCTTGACATGAAAACCACACATGGCTATAAAGGAAGATTGCAAAATGTCAGCCCTGGAAAACGGACCCCAGACTCCAACCCTTAAAACACACCAGGTTGAGCTCCTTCCCTCCCCTTTCTCAGTAAAATGCCTCAGTTGATGGGGAGCTAACCTCCCAATAAGAAGTACTAATCTCTTTGTTCCTCAATGGAATGGGCCACAGCTGCTGAGTTCAGAGATACTATCTGTACATAGCTTAAGGCGTAGTTGTGCTTAGTAACGAGCTATGTGTTCCTGCTTCTATAGATAAAAGTAATTAGCTAAGGCATCTTGTGACTTTTAGGGGAGACTTGAAACTTCTACACATTGTAACCCATGAGCTTTTCACGTGAAATCATTGTAATCTATAGCATGAAAAAGGGAATAAACATAAGTGCTAGATTTCATTCAGTGCCACCTGGCTCATGGGAATGCTGGTGGCCCCTGACTTCCCTGCACCCTTTCACCTTACTTTTTCTGTCCGTGTCTTTGTCTCTCCCATCTTTGCAGCCCACAGTGCCCGGGGACCCGGTCATCTCACGGGCTTCATGAATCCCCGAGAGTTTACAGTATTTTTTTCTTCCAAATTCCTAAGGAGTGAAAACATACTGTATTTATGTAAAGCCCAGGAAAGCTTCCGGGCTCAGGTGTTGGTGAGTGGATACGATGCTGCAGGAAGCTGTCTATGCCCCTGTGGGGGACAGAGGGAAGTGTTCACTCAGCCTGTAGCAGAGGAACAGGGACGAGGTGACAACGAAGGCAGGTGTCCTCCTGGGGAGACCAGGACTTGGTCATTCTGTTGGCTATGTCTGCAAAGGTCTGCCAGGGGCACCAGGGTTTGTCCCAGAAAAATGGCATCTGATGAAAAGACCTGATGTTGAGAGAGTCTGGGGTGCAGTGAGTTACGGGAACCTGCCTGGGGGGTCTCCTATGAGGGCGTGAAAGACATAAGGACACGACACAGAGGTGCTATTCTTCATAGAAATAGTAAACATTTTTCATCAGAATCACTGAATGTTACAACAGAAGATAATATAGTCAAAGTGATGGGGAAAATGTTTAAAAAACTGAAAATAAAGAATATTTTTCCCAGATATTTTTTCATTCAAAAACAAGGAAGAAATGTTTTAAAAATCCCAGACAAACAAAAGGTAAAGGAGTTCATTAATTACCAGGAGGCCTGCCTTATACGTGCCAAAAGGAGGGTTTTTAGATGAAAAAGTCCATTGATTAATAACAACACTTGCGAAAGCACAAAACTTAATGGTATAATTAACATAGAGACATATGAAGAGTACTCTATAATGTTGCTGTGTCAAGCAATTTTATTCTCCTAGAAGGGTTAAAATACAAAATTTTCAATAACAACTCTCTTAAAAATTATGTAAAGTCTGACATCAGAAACATAAAATGTAATGGCTGTGTGTAAAAGTGTAAAATTTTTGATATGCAATGACAATTCAGTTGTTATCAATTGAAAATAGACACTTCTAAGTGTAAGGTGTTTTCTGTAAGCCTCATGGTAACAACAAAGGTAAAATCTATACTAGGCACACAAAAGAAAAATAGAAAGTATTTAAAGGATACCACTACAGAAAATCATCAAACCACGAAGGAGTCAGCAAGAAAAGTAGAAACCAAGGATACATTTATAAAATGACCAGCAAACAAAACATAGGAGTAGTCACTACATATTGAAATTGCTAGTAATATAAATAGATTAAATTATCCAATGAAAAGAAAGAATGACTGAAAGGGTAAACAAATGAATGAATAAAAAGACTCAACTATTCCTCTGGTACAGGAGACACACCTAACTTTTAAAAACACACATAGACAGAAATTGAGGCTATAGAAAAATACATTTCATGAAAATGAAAACCAAAATAAAGCAGGGGTAGTTATACGTACATGAAACACAATAGACTTCAACTCAGAAGTAGTAATTAGAGAAAAAGAAGGACCTTGCATAATTATAACTTGTGAATTCATAAAAAGGATATCCCTTTTGTAAACAAATACCCCCTCTCATCAGGGAACTGAAATATATAAAGCAGTTATATAAAAATCTGAAGTGGTGAAAAGACTGCAATACAATAGAGTAGGAGACTTCATTGCCCCATTTTCAGCAATGGGAAGATCATTAAAAGAGAAAATAAATAAGAAAATATGAGACTTCTTGATTTTAAACCAACCTCCCTAACAAATATTTGTAGGACACTCCATCCATCTATAGCACAGCAGGTCAACTATAGTTAACAAATTAATATGCATTATAAACTTTCAAGTGCTGGAAGAGGGCATTTTGCATATTCCAAACACAAAGAAATGATAAATGTCTGAGGTGATAAATTTGCTATTTGCCTGATTTGATCATTAGATATTTTATACACATGTAATACAAAAAATGTAAAATTATTAAGCGGAAATTAAACATTTTAAAAGTCGTTTCTATTTAGATAGGATGCTATTGTCACACAGTAAAAATAAACCAACACAGAGCTGAAAAATGGATATTACTTTACCTTTAAATAGTACATTTCTTGAAAATGATACATACATTCAGTTTTATCAAAACATATTTAATTGTATTTTATAATATTTGTTGGAATGGACACACTTTCACATAGAAAAATATAATCTCCACTTTGGAGAACTAATTCATACCGTGAATACAAATATTTTCAAATGAACAAAGTGGAAAGAGTAACATTGGAGCAGTGCCCGTGTGTGTGTGTGAGGTGTGGGAGCCTTTGCAAGTGCACAGACCTCCGTCCATGGCGGATGTGTTGTGTGTGCCTGTGTGTGTATGTGTGTGTGTCTACGCATGTTTATCCAGCTTCAAATTCTAGGAGATTCTTGGCTGTGTTACTTGGAGTTTGTCATAATATTTGGGAAAGTATTGCCTGTATAATTCTTCAAATATTGATTTTTGTCTGTTTGTTTTTAATTTTCCTTTGGAATTTGAAACATATCCATATTACAATTTTCATGGTGATATTCTGTTTTCTTAACTCTTTTTGTCTGTGAAACTAGGTTTGTGTCATTTCCAATGACAGTTTTTTAAGTCCCTGGTTTCATTTTTGGGCTGAGCCCACTCTACTGACGAGTGCACCCAAGGCTTTTTCAATTCTCAAGCACATTGTATGGTTTTTTCATGCTTTATGTTTGATTATTGATGTTTCCATCTGTCAGCAGCAGGCACCTGTCTGACCCTACAGTCTGCCCATATTTTCCCTTAGAGATTTTTCTATATTCATTGTAGTTGTTTTAAGTACTTTATTGAATTAGATCATTCCAATATGGTGTCATTTCAAAATCACATTCTGATCATTTGTCCATTATGACTTTTGTCTTCCTCTTGGAAATGTTTTCTAATTTTTGTGGGTAGCCAGACACATTGCACTGGACAGTTGGAGGGGCCTCATGACCGATGCTGTATTTATGCATCTTCTCCCTGCAGTTTCTCATACCCTACCTTGACTAGGCCTTTCTAGTGGAGGTTTCTGACCATCTCCTCGGGGCCACATTTGGAATCAGTTTCTGCCATGGCTACCACAGTTGAAGGCTGTTCCTTCTACGTCCACCAGAGGCTTCAGATTCCTCCAGTGACCCCGGTTTCTGTTTCCTGCTTGGCTGTATGTTTGCACCTTGTGCTGTCCTGCAGAGGTCTGTCTGTGTCAGCTCTGCCACACGCAGTCCCTGTGATGTCCCCCTGACAATTGTCAATGGATGGACGGGGTGGGCTGAGGTGGGATTGTCTGCCCTTCGGCAGAGCTGTATTTCTAGTGGGCTGGGGGTCCTGGGTCTGGCTGCTGCCTCCAGGTGTCCCCGTCTCTGCCCCAGAGGAGATGATGGTCCAGCATCTTGCCCATCCTCCTGGGGTACAGAGTCCCTGGTTGTCCCTCATTGTTCTGTCTCCCAGCTGCAGGGGTTCTCCCTCGGTGTCCTTACCTTCCAGGTGTGTTGCCCTTCCCTGCAGATCGAGGCTTTTCTTCCACAGGGAACGGGGAGGTGGCTCTGGGCCTAACCTTGGTGGGGACCTCTGTTCCCTCCCAGGTCCTACAGTGTCCATCTGCGCCCCCAGGATGCCAGTTTTGTAGGTTTTGCGGCAGATCAATTCTCAGTTCCACAGTGGTGATGGGGATGGGTCTGGATGCACTTCCGAAGTGTGTGCAACCCTCTTTCCCAGAGAGTTTGTGACTGTGCCTGTTACAGAGGACAGAGACAAGGGGAGGGGAATCCCCTTAAACACGTGGCCCCTGAGCATTTCCCAGCAGGATGCCTTCACCATGCTCAGCCTCCAGCAGTCCAGTGCACGCTGGCGGCTGCATCCTGCCGTAGCCTGCATTGTATACGGCAGCCCCTGCCCCGGAGCAGCGAACTCCCTGGCTCTGTCACTTTCTGCAAAACTCATCTCTCCCCACCTCGGGTTAGTTTTTAGTCTTATAACACCAGTTATCTGAAGTCCTAAATAATGTTTGCAAAATTGCAACTACTGCAGTTTATCTGTTGTTGTCAAAGTTGTTCTAAGAATAAAATAAAAAAAATGTTTCTCACTTGGGTACACCTTCAAGCTGAGAAGTAGGTTTATTTGTAAGACCCAGAAAATTAAAGTAATGTATGTTCATCAACATCTTAACAGAAAAAACAGTGTAAATGTGTTGATTGGATACTACTCATTGTTATCAGCTATGATTGATTGGATACTACCCCTTGTTATCAGCTATGAATGTTTGCTGCACACCACAGCACCACTGTGTTTGCTGGTCTTTATGCTGAGTTAATAAGAGTACAGACTACACTATTCCATTGTTATGTATTCTAGAAAATAAAAACTAATGTAGTTTAACAAGATCAGTATCTGCCCAGGGGATGGAGGAGGAAGGTTAGCACACAGAAGTGAAGACAGAAGAAGAAATGGAAACATTACCGAGAATTGATTTTCTCACTGTCTTCATAATGATTATGGATGTGTGAATTTTTGTCAATTACACACATTAAATATATGACATTCTCCCCATGTCAATTATAACTCATAAACCTTATTTCACATAAATCCTAAAAATACTCTTGGTAAGAAGTCTTACAAAGATAATATGTTACATGTCCAAGTACCCTGAAAATTCAGCAGCATCCACCTTGGCCTCTGCCTATGTTGGGGTAAAGTCCAGGTGTCGAAAACCACACGTGTTCTCATGACAGAGTTCTTGAACCCACACTAGACATGCTCAGCTCTGTGCGGGAGATGGTTCATGGGTCAGGCGTGTGCAGTGCTGAGGAGCACAGGCTCAGATCCCAGAGCTCACTCTCACCAGACGCGAACTCCTGACACATTACACAGGCCCTCGATGCCCTGGGGTGACTCTCACATTTGTAACATGGAACAGAGACGGACACTTAGAGTACATGATCCATGTCTATGTGCCAATAATAAATATGATGATAGATACTCAGTATTTATCACATTACAATCTCATAGGAAGAATTTATAATGTACAATATACTATTATAATTCTCATACAACTTGAACCAGACACTCACATCTTATCTGGGACCAGGCCTCCCTCAGCTGTCCCACCCCGGCACTTGCTATATAGCAGGGGACATGCAAATAGGGCCCTCCCTCTGCTGATGAAAACCAGCCCAGCCCTCACCCTGCAGCTCTGGGACAGGAGCCCCAGGCCCGGCATTCCCAGGTGTCCCCATTCAGTGATCAGGACTGAACACAGACACTCACCATGGAGTCTGGGCTCAGCTGGGTTTTCCTTGTTGCTCTGTTACAAGGTAATTCATGGAGAACTAGAGATATTGGGTGAGGGAGGGGATGTGAGTGAGAGAAACAGGGGTGTGTGTGGCAGTTTCTGACCAGGCTGTGTCTGTGTTTGCAGGTGTCCAGTGTGAGGTGCAGCTGGTGGAGTCTGGGGGAGGCTTGGTCCAGCCTGGGGGGTCCCTGAGACTCTCCTGTGCATCCTCTGGATTCACCTTCAGCAGCTACTGGATGACCTGGGTCCGCCAGGCTCCAGGGAAGGGGCTGGAGTGGGTCTCAGCCATTAGTAATGGTGGTAGCACATACTACGCAGACGCCGTGAAGGGCCGATTCACCATCTCCAGAGACAACAGCAAGAACACGCTGTCTCTGCAAATGAACAGTCTGAGAGCAGAGGACACAGCCCTGTACTACTGTACCAGTGACACAGTGAGGGGACATCAGTGTGAGTCCAGACACAAACCTCCTGCGGGGCAGCGCGGGGCCGCCAGGGGGCGCCCAAGACACAGGAGCAGAGTCAGCCCAGGGCAGGTGCAGGTGGAGGGTAAGGGTTGGTTTCCTCTCAGGGTCGTGGCTTCCTCTCCAGAAAACGGTTTCCTCTGGGGAACTTCTCTGAATTCACGATTCTGTGTTTCCTTCTGCAGTCTCTCAGTTAGATATGTTTTTGGTAATTAGAGAAAATATTGTCACCTGCTCAAAAGGCAGACAGTGGCTTCCAGGGACTTTTTCTTTTCCCCAAATGTACATTAATTATCAACACTTCTCCCTAAGTCCAAAAATCAATAAAAGATTTTTTTCTTGGACAGCACAATGCAGCACAGCACACAGAAGTACACGGTCCTTCTAGCTTACAAGCAGGATAAAGCGCCTACTGGACGTCAGGGGCAGACAGAGTCAGCGTCCTAAGCAAGAGCAGGAAGACACTGTGGAGCTCCGTGTCCAGCACCAGGCTCACAACATCGATTATATCTGACAGAATTCAAGGGCAGAGGGACCCACCAACATTTAGTGTAGATGTTGACTCTGATGGTGTTAGACACCTGCACACACAGGCAGGCACAGATGCACACACACACACACACACACACACACACTGAGTGAACACGGGAAGGGTGAGTCTCTCCACTACTGAGGTGTCTGCAGAGTAGGGCAGGCCTCTCAAGACAGTCCCAAGTGACTTCGTAGGACAAGAGGGGAGACTGGCTCAGGTCTTCACAACAGTTCCCTGGTGGGGAAGGGAGGGGGCTCTCACTACCAGGAACGGTCTGTTGGGGTCTGGGCCTCCGACAACCATCTGGTGAGAAAGCACCTGTGATTCCTTCCTAGGATTCCCATAAGTGGGGCAAACAGGGAAGACGAAGGATGGGCCTTCAGATGTCAGCGGCGAACATCAGCTAAGAGACTCCGACTTCTTATTCCACTCAATAACTAGGAAATATTTTTAAAATTCTTTTTGAAAAGCAGGCAAAGGCCATTATGGGTGGAAAACAATGAGGCCAGAAGGAAAAAAGAAGACATTTCATTAGTACAAACCATAGTACTAATGAGGATGAGTAGGAGGAGGAGTTATACCAGGTCTTGGGCCAATGTCATGGGTGAAAGCTTTTCACTGTCCAAGCTCATCAGCTTATCCTGAAGGCCGTGGTCAGCTGTGGGCTTCAAATTACCAGAAGGTTCCCAGGTTCTACTAGGATGCTCAGTTTGACATTGTCTACCACAGTAGCCTTCCAAATGTCTAGAATTCTGAACTGATGCTGTCGTTGTGAAACATGAACCCGAGGATTTCCTCCCTGGAAATGCACTGCTGTGTTTTCCTTAAAGTCCTTAATAATATTTGTTCCAGTATGGCTCAAGACCAGTATTTTCCTGATGTTTCTCCAACACACACTCTGTGCTGGTTGAACATGATGAGAGACTGCCAAAAAGATGTAGTAAAAGGACCCTGAATCTGTGGTGATAGGAGTGTCTATAATGCATGAACTGCTTTCCAAATTGTTTACTTTCACATGCAATTGGGAAAATGCTAGCAGTTGTGGTAAAATGTAAATGTTTGTTCAGTTGCTACCAAGTCATAGAGTAACAACTGATGTGTCCTGGAGGGACTGGACCACAATGCTGTAAGCAGGTGCTCATGGTAGAATGGGAAAGGGAGTTCAAGAACTGCTTAAAACTGTGACATTCAAATTTCATAATGCTAATTCGATCAACAATTTCAGAAGATTTCCAATGAGTGGATGGTGTGATAGGTGAGCAGTGGTGATGCCTCACAAGCTTAGACGGCATCACAAAGTAGGTTTAGGCTGCTTGTTCTGGGTAGTGACCTCCTACAGCACTTGTTTAATCCCCATGTTATTTTTTGCATGATTCCTGTTTACTTTAGTTGGGTCTCTAGGATTTAGAAATTTATCTCGAAGTTTCTTACATTTTGGTTAATTTTGATAGGTTTTCCAGAACTTTTGGGAAACCCTTTTGTTTGCAAAATATCCCAAGTTCATGGACTACTGTAAAAACATACCAATTCAATCTGAAATTTTTGCTAATTGACAAGCACTAAAAAGGGCAATGACTTCTCCCACATGGGCTGATTTTACCTCCAGTTGAGCACAACATTGTAATGGAAACTTTTCTTCCATAATATGAATCACTGCTTAATAAATTCCAGTTTTATTACTGAAATGTGATTGATCAACAAATAATATTGTCTCAAGGATCTCAATGAGAATCTAATCCAAGGAATACACAGAACTTTTCGCTGATGCAGACAAAATAGCTCTGTGCCCACACTTAGCTTTCAGCCACGTGTCCTAGCACACAATGAACCCACGCCACTGTTCACCTCAGTGGGGGCTCCTGACTAGGAAATCAGGTACTTTTGGTTTTATTGCCTGTAGACCATCATATCTGGCTATTTTAGCAAAAAGTAATGGCAACATGAAATAACTAAACAATAAGGAAAATCATACCCTAATGAAACAGGAATGTGAGTGGACGTGAGTGGCTCCATCTTTGCCCATTTCAAAACTTTATGCACCCAAGGAGCTTCTTCTCTCTATGTTTCACACTGATATGCAGAAAGCGTCTGCTTCCTCTACCAGTCCACTCTTGTGTCGACGTGGTGAGAATGTTTTCAGGGTCCCACAGATAGGACAAGGGAGGCAGAGGAGAGGACACCTTTCTGAAATTTCCCCTGAAGGATCAGCAAGGTCACAACAGAGACTCTCTCCTGCCTCTGTGACTAGAACTCTGTCACACGCCCACATGCACACGAGTTCCTGATGGGCATAAATGCTACAATGATGAGGCTGACCATTTTATCACGTAAAATTACTGGAAACTGACATAAGTTTTTTTTCCTTTTTATTTTTTTTTCTTCTTTTTGTTCTTTTGGAAAGAGAGTCATGTTATGCCACCTAGGCTACAGAACAGGGTCATCAACCTAGCTCAATGCAACCTCAAAGTAATGGGCACAAGTGATCCCACTGCCTCAGCCACCCAAGTGTCTGGGACTACAGGTGCACCCACAGTGGCCGAGTGAGATATATATATGTATAAAACATTGTCTCACTGGGATGCCAGCCAGGCTGGCCTCAAACTCTCAGCCTCAAGTGACCCTCCTACTGTGGCCTCCCTCCTAGTGATGGGTTTACAGACATGGGTCACAGCACATGATCAGCATATTCAATAACTAACTTTCCTCAATCTAAAGTTAATTACTTTTCGATCATTAACTGAACTTTCACTGAAACATTCCTACTGTGATTGAGTTTCATTTTCATTTCCAATGTTCAAAACTGGGCCTCCATGAGAGTCTAGTGCATAAAAACATCTCCCCCCAGACACTCACGTCTGCTCTGGGCCCTGCGCTCCCTCAGCTGCCCCACCCAGGGCTTGCTATATAGCAGGGGACATGCAAATAGGGCCCTCCCTCGGCTGATGAAAACCAGCCCAGCCCTCACCCTGCAGCTCTGGGACAGGAACCCCAGCCCCGGCATTCCCAGGTGTCCCCATTCCGTGATCAAGACTGAACACAGACACTCACCATGGAGTCTGGGCTCACCTGGGTTTTCCTTTCTACTGTGTTACAAGGTAATTCATGGAGAACTGGAGATACTGGGTGTGTGAGTGGATGTGAGTGAGAGAAACAGCGGTGTGTGTGGCAGTTTCTGACCAGGCTGTGTCTGTGTTTGCAGGTGTCCAGTGTGAGGTGCAGCTGGTGGAGTCTGGGGGAGGCTTGGTGCAGCCTGGGGGGTCCCTGAGACTCTCCTGTGCATCCTCTGGATTCACCTTCAGCAGCTATGGGATGCACTGGGTCCGCCAGGCTCCAGGGAAGGGGCTGGAGTGGGTGGCGGTTATATGGAATGATGGAAGTAAGCAATATTATGCAGATGCCGTGAAGGGCCGATTCACCATCTCCAGACACAACAGCAAGAACACGCTGTCTCTGCAAATGAACAGTCTAAGAGCCAAGGACATGGCCCTGTACTACTGTGTGGGAGAAACAGTGAGGGGACATCAGTGTGAGCCCAGACACAAACCTCCTGCGGGTGCCCGTAGGGCCACCAGGGGCTGCGTGGGGCAAAAGGAGCAGAGTCAGCCCAGGGGACAATAATAGTTTGTTTCCTGTCAGAGTTTGGGGCCTCTTCTCTAGAAATTTCTACCTGGGACCTATATTCTTTCATGACTCTGTGCTTGTCACCGTAGTGTCTGAATGAGAAGCGTCTTGTTGTACTAAATGAACACATTTTGACCTGCACACAAGGCAGAGCATCACTCATGTGGGCAGAAATGACCCTGCCATTAATATAAGGTCAGAGTCCTGAGGAAGCCCAGGGGAACCTGCTGAGCATTGTCCAACCAGACTCAGTGAATAGGCATCAGTGGGACTCCCTGAGTGGGACAGTCTTTGAATTCAGATTGGGACTTGTAGGCACCTGGGCCAAGGCCTGCAGCACATAAAACCTAATGGTTTCAAGTGGTTCTCTCCTCATGATCAGTAGTACATACCTGGTGCAGAAATGATGCGGTTGTATCCATTTGTGCAAGTCTATTTTATTTCTCCCTAGGTACTATTTTCACATCTTCCTCTTCTCCTTCTTCCAGAAAATGGAGGATGTGACCTCTGTTTCTAAATTCCGGGGCTCAGGCTCTTTACCTGGAGCTCAGGTGTGGCCCAGTGTTTGGCTCCTGTGGGACCTGGGAAAGATTCATGGGACTGTCTCACCCACCATTGCTGGGACCCTCCTGTTGTCACCTGGGCATGGACTCACACTGGAAATGTGAGGGGCCATTAGTAGCTGAGAGAATGAGAATGATTGGTCAAAGTGGGATGTGTCCACTGAGACTCTCACAGAGTCAAGTTCAACACCTGTGGCATTGGGGAGACCTATAGATGGAAAACTCAATGTGCTAAGTGCTCTCTGGTGGCCTCTAGGTCATTCTGAGTGGTGTACTTTGGCTCCACATTATCACACCCCACCCTGCAGTGGAGGCCCTCCTGTGTGAAGTGTCTTCTCCCAATGGTCCTTTGTGCAAGAGCCTCCTCTTAATCCCCCCTCTGCTCCTCCTGACTGCCCTCTCCTATGTTCTCCTCCTTCCTATGCAGAGAAAAATTATTCCCTGTTTTTACTCTCATACCCATCATTATCAAGAAGGAACCAGTGTCATGTATTGAACAAGGATTTGTGTCTAAACCACATGGGATTCACAAAATATTTCTTCCACAATGTAGTGTGTCATCATGGGAAACACTTGTGGAAAATGAGGGGCACCATCAATCTTACCAAGAGATCTCCATGCTTGAGAATTTTTTCTGTCTATCTGGAGACACAGATGCATCCTCATTGCAAGTAGAGAAGGAATTAATAGCACGAGAGCCTTTGTGGCATTCTATGGGCCTTGCCTCTGAGATGGCTTCAGAATAAGACAGTGAAGGGTGAGAACATGACAGTGTGTTTCATGGAGTGTGGAGGAAGGCAGAAGACTGCCAGGGCAAAGGCGAGTGCTCTCCTTTGCAGTTTTTTTTTTTCTTTAGTTGTTTACTGATTGGAAGAAGACCACTGAGGCATAGGGACCCCATTTCTGAGGCCATGGGAGGACAGGAGGTGAAGGGATGCTGCCTGAGCACGAGCAGGAGATAAGGGCAGAAGTAAACTGCCTAGTTGGGGGATATAGCAGCGATCTGGGAGCACAGCAAAGCAGATTCCTACCTAAAATACTGAAGGTCCTCATGCCTAAAAAGCCACGGAGCGGCTTGACATGAAAACCACACATGGCTATGAAGGAAGATTGCAAAATGTCAGCCCTGGAAAATGGACCCCAGACTCCAACCCTTAAAACACACCAGGTTGAGCTCCTTCCCTCCCCTTTCTCAGTAAAATGCCTCAGTTGATGGGGAGCTAACCTCCCAATAAGAAGTACTAATCTCTTTGTTCCTCAATGGAATGGGCCACAGCTGCTGAGTTCAGAGATACTATCTGTACATAGCTTAAGGCGTAGTTGTGCTTAGTAACCAGCTATGTGTTCCTGCTTCTATAGACAAGAGTAATTAGCTAAGGCATCTTGTGACTTTTAGGGGAGACTTGAAACTTCTACACATTGTAACCCATGAGCTTTTCACGTGAAATCATTGTAATCTATAGCATGAAAAAGGGAATAAAAACAGGTGCTAGATTTCAGCCAGTGCCACCTGGCTCATGGCAATGCTGGTGGCCCCTGACTTCCCCACAAACTTTAATCTTACTTTTTCTGTCTGTGTCTTTGTCTCTTCCATCTTTGCAGCCCACAGTGCCTGGGGACCCGGTCATATCACCGGCGTCATGAACCACCAATAGTTTACAGTATTTATTTTCTTCAAAATTGTTAGGGAGTGAAAACCTACTGCATTTATGTAAAGCCCAGAAAAGCTTCCCGGCTCAAGTGTTGGTGAGTGGATACGATGCTGCAGGAAGCTGTCTGTGCCCCTGTGGGGGACAGAGGGAAGTGTTCACTCAGCCTGTAGCCCAGGAACAGGGATGAGGTGACAAAGAAGGCAGGTGTCCTCCTGGGGAGACGAGGACTTGGTGATTCTGTTGGCTATGTCTGCAAGGGCTTGGGCAGGGGCACCAGGGTTTGTCCCAGAAAAATGGCATCTGATGAAAAGACCTGATGTTGAGAGAGTTAGGGGTGGAGTGAGTTACGGGAACCTGCCTGGGGGGTCTCCTATGAGGGCGTGAAGGCCATAAGGACACGAAACATAGGTGCAATTCTCAATAGAAGTAGCAAACATTTTTCATCAGAATCACTGAATGTAACAACAGAAGATAATCCAGTCAAAGTGATGGGGAAAATGTTTAAAAAACGGAAAACAAAGAATATTTTTCCCAGATATTTTTTCATTCAAAAACAAGGAAGAAATTTTTTTAAAATCCCAGACAAACAAGAGGTAAAGAAGTTCATTTCCAGGAGGCCTGCCTTATACGTGCCAAAAGGAGGGTTTTTAGATGAAAAAGTCCATTGATTAATAACAAAACTTATGAAAGCACAAAACTTAATGGTATAATTAACATAGTGACATATGAAGAGTACTCTATAATGATGGTGTTCCAAACAATTTTATTCTCCTATAAAGGCTAAAATACAAAATTATCAATAACAACTCTCTTAAAAATTATGTAAATTCTGACATCAGAAACATAAAATGTAATGGCTGTGTGTAAAAGTGTAAAATTTTTGATATGCAATGACAATTCAGTTGTTATCAATTGAAAATAGACACTTCTAAGTGTAAGGTGTTTTCTGTAAGCCTCATGGTAACAACAAAGGTAAAATCTATACTAGGCACACAAAAGAAAAATAGAAAGCATTCAAAGCATTGCACTACAGATAACTGTCAAACCACAACGGAGTCAGCAAGAAAAGTAGAAACCAAGGATACATCTATAAAAGGACCATCAAATAAAACATAGGAGTAGTCACTACATATTGGAATTACTGAGAATATAAATGGATTAAATTATCCAATGAAAAGAAAGAATGACTGAAAGGTAAAACAAATAAATGAATAAAAAGATTCAACTATTCCTCTGGTACAAGAGACAGACCTAACTTTTAAAAATACACATAGACAGAAATCAAAGCTATAGAAAAATAAATTTCATGAAAATGAAAACCAAAATAAATTACAGGTAGTTACACTGTTATGGTCTGAGATGTGAGAAATGACCACCAAAAGACCGAATTGAGCCAAATCAGGAGTCCTTATTAGCGGGCCAGTGACTACCCTCTGTACCGCCCAAAGGCGGCACAGAGAGCAGCAGTGAGCCTTTGAAACAGAAAGTTTTTATATTGTAAGTTTGTGGGTGGATAATTACTAAGATAGAGTAAGCACGTGTACAAAAAGCCTTGAGTAAGCATTATATCATTTTCTTATCCTTGGTGTAACAGGATCTGGACAGTTTGGGCTCTGGGCCGTATCTTGTTCATGCAAAACATGAGTGTTGTAACGGCTTCACGCAAAACGTGGGGGCTGTAATCACTTTATGCAGAACATGGGTGTTGTAGTCACTTAGAAATTTCTGTGTTGGGGGTAGCAAGCAGGAGCAAGCAAGTTTACAGAAGCGGAATGGCAGATTAATGATTTTTCGGCGCGAAACTCAGACTAAGAATACATACATGAAACACAATAGACTTCAGCTCAGAAGTAGAAATTAGAGAAAAAGAAGGACCTTGCGTAATTGTAACTTGTGAATTCATAAAAAGGATATCCCTTTTGTAAATAAATACCCCCTATCATCAGGGCACTGAAATATGAAAAGCAATTACGTAAAAAGCTCAAGGGATGAAAAGACTGCAATACAACAGAGTAGGAGACTTCATTGCCCCATTTTCAGCAATAGGCAGATCATTAAAAGAGGGGAAAAAAAAGAAAATATAGGAGACTTCTTGATTTTAAACCAACTTCCCTAACAAATATATGTGGGACACTCCATCCATCTATAGCAGAGCAGGACGACTGTAGTTAAGAAATTAATATGCACTGTACACTTTCAAGTAGCTGGAAGAGAGCATTTTGCATATTCCAAACACAAAGAAATCATAAATGTCTCAGATTATAAATTTGCTATTTGCCTGATTTGATCATTAGACATTTTATACACATGTAATATAAAAAATCTAAAATTATTAAGCAGATTTAAAAATGTTAAAAGTCCTTTCTATTTAGATAGGATGGTATTGTCACACAGTAAAAATAAACCAACACAGAGCTGAAAAATGGATATTACTTTACCTTTCAATAGTACATTTCCTAAAAATGATACATGCATTCAGTTTTATAAAATATATTTAATTGTATTTTATAATATTGGTTGGAATGGACACACTTTCACATAGAAAATTATAATCTCCACTTTGGAGAACTACTTCATAGCATGAATACAGATATTTTCAACTGAACCAAGTGGAAAGAGTAACATTGGGGCAGTGCCCGTGTGTGTGTGTGTGTGTGTGTGTGTGTGTGGTGTAGGAGCCTTTACAAGTGCACAGAGCTACGTCCATGGCGGATGTGTTGTGTGTGTGTGTGTGTGTGTGTGTGTCTATGTATGTTTACGCACCTTCAAATTCTAAGAGATTCTTGGGTATGTTACTTGGGGTTTGTCATAATATTTGGAAAATTGTTGCCTATATAATTCTTCAAAGATTTATTTTTGTCTGTTTTTAATTTTCCTTTGGAATGTGAAACATACATATTACAATTTTCATAGTGATATTCTGTCTTCTTCACTCTTTTTGTCTATGCAACTTGGTTTGTGTCATTCCCAATGACACTTTCTTAAGTCTCTTGTTTCATTTTTGGGCTCAGCCCACTCTACTGACGAGGGCACCCAAGGCTTCTTCAATTCGCAAGCACATTGTTTGATTATTTCATGTTTTGCATTTGATTCTTTTTTTTTTTTTTTTTTTTTTTTTTGAGACAGAGTCTCACTCTGTTGCCCAGGCTAGAGTGAGTGCGGTGGCGCTAGCCTAGCTCACAGCAACCTCAAACTCCTGAGCTCAAGCAATCCTCCTGTCTCAGCCTCCCGAGTAGCTGGGACTACAGGCATGCACCACCATGCCCGGCTAATTTTTTCTATATATATTTTTAGCTGTCCATATAATTTCTTTCTATTTTTAGTAGAAATGGGGTCTCACTCTTGCTCAGGCTGGTCTCGAACTCCTGAGCTCAAACGATCCACCCACCTCCCAGAGTGCTAGGATTGCAGGCATGAGCCACCGCGCCCGGCCTACATTTGATTCTTGATGTTTCCATCTGTCAGCAGCAGGCACCTGTCTGATCCTACAGTCCGCCCATATTTTCCCTTAGAGATTTTTGTGTATTAACTCTAGTTGTTTTAAATATTCTATTGATTTAAATCATTCTAATATGGTGTCATTTCAAAATCACATTCTGATCATTTGTCCATTATGACTTTTGTCTTCCTCCTGGAAAAGTCTTCTAATTCTTGTGGGTAGCCAGACACATTGCACTGGACAGTTGGTGGGGCCTCATGACCTATGCTGTATCTATGCATCTTCTCCCTGCAGTTTCTCATACCCTACCTTGACTAGGCCTTTCTTGTGGAGGTTTCTGACAATCTCCTCGGGGCCACATTTGGACTCAGTTTCTGCCGTGGCTACCACAGTTGAAGGCTGTTCCTTCTACGTCCACCAGAGACGTCAGATTCCTCCAGTGACCCCGGTTTCTGTTTCTTGCTTGGCTGTATGTTTGCACCTTGTGCTGTCCTGCAGAGGTCTGTCTGTGTCAGCTCTGCCACACGCGGTCCCCTGTGATGTCCCCCTGACAATTGTCAATGGATGGACGGGGTGGGCTGAGGTGGGATTGTCTGCCCTTCGGCAGAGCTGTATTTCTAGTGGGCTGGGGGCCCTGGGTCTGGCTGCTGCCTCCAGGTGTCCCCGTCTCTGCCCCAGAGGAGCTGATGGTCCAGCATCTTGCCCGTCCTCCTGGGGTACAGTGTCCCTGGTTGTCCCTCATTGCTCTCTCTCCCAGCCGCAGGGGTTCTCCCTCGGTGTCCTTACCTTCCAGGTGTGCTGCCCTTCCCTGCAGATTGAGGCTTTTCTTCCACAGGGAATGGGGAGGTGGCTCTGGGCCTAACCTTGGTGGGGACCTCTGTTCCCTCCCAGGTCCTACAGTGTCCATCTGTGCCCTCAGGATGCCAGTTTTGTCGGTTTTGTGGCAGATCAATTCTCAGTTCCACAGTGGTGATGGGGATGGGTCTGGATGCACTTCCGAAGTGTGTGCATCCCTCTCTCCCAGAGAGTTTGTGACTGTGCCTGTTACAGAGGACAGAGACAAGGGGAGGGGAATCCCCTTAAACACTGTGCCCCTGAGCATTTCCCAGCAGGATGCCTTCACCATGCTCAGCCTCCAGCAGTCCAGTGCATGCTGGCAGCTGCATCCTGCCGTAGCCTACATTGTATATGGCAGCCCCTGCCCCAGAGCAGCGAGCTCCCTGGCTCTGTCACTTCCTGCAAAACTCATCTCTCCCCACCTTGAGTTAGTTTTTAGTCTTACAGCATCAATTATCTGAATTTTTAAGTAATGTTTGCAAAATTGCAACTACTGCAGTTTATCTGTTGTTGTCAATGTTGTTCTAAGAATAAAATAATAAAATGTGTTTCTCACTTGTGTACACCTTCAAGCTCAGTAGCAGGTTTATTTGTAAGACCCAGAAAATGTAAGTAATGGATATCGATCAATATCTTAACAGAAAAATTACTGTAACTGTGTTCATTGGAATACTACGCCTTGTTATCATCTATGAATGTAGGATACACAACACAGCACCGCTGTTACTCGCCTTTACACTGAGTTAATAAGAGTACAGATTACATTATTCCATTTTTACATATTCTAGAAAATGAAAGCTAAAGTAGTTTAACAAGATCAACGTCTGCCCAGGGGATGGTGGAAGAAGGTTAGCGGACAGAAGGGAAGACACAAGCAGAGATGGAAACATTACCGAGAATTGATCTGCTCAAAGTCTTCATAATGATTATGGATGTGTCAATATTTGTCAATTGCACACTTTAAATATATGAAGTTCTCCCCATGTAAATTATAACTCATTAAACTTATTTCACATAAATAATAAAAATACTATTGGTAAGAAGTCTTACAAAGATAATATGTTACCTGTCGAAGCACCCTGAAAATTCAGCAGCATCTACCTTGGCATCTGCCTCTGTTGGGGTAAAGTCCAGGTGTGGAAAACCACACATGTTTTCATGACAGAGTTCTAGAACCCGCACTAGACATGCTCAGCTGTGTGCGGGAGATGGTTCAGGGGTCAGGCGTGTGCAGTGCTGAGGAGCACAGGCTCAGATCCCAGAACTCACTCTCACCAGACGTGAGCTCCTGACACATTACACAGGCCCTCGATGCTCTGGGGTGACTCTCACATTTGTAACATGGAACAGACATGGACACTTACAGCACATGATCCATGTCCTTGTGACAATAGGAAGTACGATGATGGATGCTCAGTATTTATCACATTGAAATCACATAAGAAGAGCTTATAATGTATAATAAAGTATTACAATTGTCATACACCTCCCCCAGACACTGAGTTGTGATCTGGACCCTGACCTCCCTCAGCTGTCCCACCCCAGGGCTTGCTATATAGCAGGGGACATGCAAATAGGGCCCTCCCTCTGCTGATGAAAACCAGCCCAGCCCTCATCCTGCAGCTCTGGGACAGGAGCCCCAGCCCCGGCATTCCCAGGTGTCCCCATTTGGTGATCAGGACTGAACACAGACACTCACCATGGAGTCTGGGCTCAGCTGGGTTTTCCTTGTTGCTCTGTTACAAGGTAATTCATGGAGAACTGGAGATATTGGTGTGGGAGGGGATGTGAGTGAGAGAAACAGGGGTGTGTGTGGCAGTTTCTGACCAGGCTGTGTCTGTGTTTGCAGGTGTCCAGTGTGAGGTGCAGCTGGTGGAGTCTGGGGGAGGCTTGGTCCAGCCTGGGGGGTCCCTGAGACTCTCCTGTGCAGCCTCCGGATTCACCTTCAGCAGCTACTACATGTACTGGGTCCGCCAGGCTCCAGGGAAGGGGCTGGAGTGGGTCTCAACCATTAGTAATGGTGGTAGCACAAACTACGCAGACGCCGTGAAGGGCCGGTTCACCATCTCCAGAGACAACAGCAAGAACACGCTGTCTCTGCAAATGAACAGTCTGAGAGCCGAGGACACAGCCCTGTACTACTGTGCCAGTGACACAGTGAGGGGACATCAATGTGAGCCCAGACACAAACCTCCTGCGGGGGCAGCGCGGGGCCACCAGGGGGCGCGAGGGACACAAGGAGCAGAGTCAGCCCAGGGCATGTGCAAGTGACAATAATGGTTCATTTTCTGTCAGACTTTGGGGCTTCCTCTCTGGAAATTTCATCCTGAGACCTTCCTTCTTTCGTGGCTCTGTGCTCGTCACTGTAGTGTCTGAATTAGAAGCGCCTTGTTGTAGTAAATGAACACACTCTCACCTGCACACAAGGCAGAACGTCACTCACGTGGGCAGAAATGGCCCTGCTGTTACCACAGGGGTCAGAGTGCTGAGGAAGGAAGCCCAGGGGAACCTGCTGAGCATTTTCCAACCAGACTCAGCGCACAGACCTCAGTGGGACTCCCCGAGTGGGACAGTCTTTGGGATTCAGGTTGGGACATGTAGGGACCTGGGCAGGGTCAGTGTCTCATAAAACCTAAGAGTTTCAAGTTGTTCTCTCCTCATTTAAACCTGTACATTTCTGATGCAGAAATGATTTAGTTCTAATTTTTTTCCCAGGGAGTCGGTTTTGTTTCTCCCTAGGTTGTATTTTCCCATCTTCATCTTCTCCTTCTACCCCGAGAAAATGGAGGGTGCGGTCTCTGTGTCTAAATCCCAGGGCTCAGGCACTTTACCTGGAGCTCAGATGTGGCCCGGGCTGTGTCTCCTGTGGGACCTGGGAAAGATTGATGGGACTGTGTCACCCACCATTGCTGGGACCCTCCTGCTGTCACCTGGGCCTGGACTCAAGTTGGAAATGCAAGTGGCCATTAGTAGTTGAGAGAATGAGATTGATTGGTCAAAGTGGGATGTGTCCACTGGGACTCTCACAGAGTCACCTTCAACACCTGTGGCATCGGGGAGACCTGCAGATGGAAACCTCAGTGTGCTGAGCAGTCTGCGGTGGCATCCAGGTCCTTGTGAATGGTGTCCTTGTCCCTCCACATCAAGACACAGCACCCTGGAGTCGAGGCCCTCCTGTGTGAAGTGTCTGCCCCAGATGGTCCTTTGTCCAAGAGCCTCCTCATCCTCCCCCCTCTGCTCCTCCTGACTGCCCTCTCCTATGTTCTCCTCCTCCCTATGAAGAGCAAAATCATTCCTTGTTTTTACTCTCATACCCATCGTCATCAAGAAGGAACCAGTGTCATGTATTCAACAAGAATTTGTCTCTAGACAACATGGGCTTTGGAAACGATTTCTTTCAAAATGTAGTGTGTCATCATGAGAGAGTCTCGTGGAAAATGAGGTGCACCATCCATCATATGAAGAAATTTCCATTCTTGAGTTGTCTACATGCCTATCTGTAGACACAGTTGTGTCCTCATTGAAAGTAGGAAACAGTTAACTGTGTGAGAGGCTTTGCCACCTTGTACAGTCCCTGCCTATGAAATGGCTACAGTCAGACAGGAAGGTGGGAACACCACAGTGCACATCAGGGAGTGTGGAGGAAGGGACAGGACCAGCAGGACAGATGTGACCACTGCTCCTTTGGGGTAACTTTGTTCATTTTAGTTTTTTTTATTTCAGCATACTATGCGTGCATATTTCCCTTGCCCCACCATCCCCTGAGTCAGAGCTTCAAGCGTGTCCATCCCCTAGACCCCAAAGGCAATCACAGCAACAACAAGAAGAAGTAAATGGGGCCTGATGAAATTAAAGAGCTTCTGCACAGCCAAGGACCTATCAGGAAAGCAAACAGACAGCCTACAGAACGGGAGGAAAGACTCACATGCCACACATTTTATATACTTTAAGTGTTTCCATCCACGTCTATACGCAGATCATATGCAAACTGGTCCTTGCTGTGAAAATGTACAGACCTCTCCAGCAGCTCCAGCTGCTCTTTCATGGCTTCTGGGCATCTACAACGTTCAGTGACAGAAAGTATGGTGTGAATATTTTGGTTCTTTTTTCTTAACATCAGAAAGAGTAATACGGGGTGGGCACCAGTATCCATGTTTCCACTAAATCCACCTTACAAGACATGCAGCTGCCGGTCTCTTTCTCCAGGTGCATACTTTGTCCTCAGACCCTCATGCTCACCTACGTGGGGAAGATGAGAATGTCCACCCACAGACTGTCCCCCACTGCACACACATCCCAGCGTCTCCAGGCTATGGGAGGGTGGCATTTGTGTGTTGGAGCAAATGTCCTGGGGTGATGTCATGTCTTTGATTCCCCAGAATCCCACGACAGTGGGTGATGTGCTGTGAAGATGATGTTGGCCAGTTGAGGAAAGCTCATGTAGATGTGCAGAAGTGACATCTATTTTGAAATAAAATTTGGAATCTGGTTTGAAATGACAGATGATTGCAGCTTCTGATCATCTGGGATTAAGGTGGTGATACGCAGAAGTGGGGCAATTGTGGTTGTGTCTTCTGACAGCCTGGTGCACGGTCACTGCCCTGAGTGCAGTGGGGATGCCAACGCATACTCGCATATCGCAGCGACTGAGGTCCTGTACTAATGTGTTTCATTATCGTTGAGCCAATTATGCATTTAAGTTGCATCTGTGTACAGGTTGTCAAACCTGGGAGTTCCAAAGAATACTCCAGTGGAATTACTGGAATCTAAACGTATTCCTCGCTTACTCACTGTGTAAACGTAGCCACACCCTAATGCTGTAGTCACTGCCCTTGCAAAGACTGTGACTGTTTCCTTTCCTGTTAATCTTTTGTATGAGAAGCTTGAATGTGTTGGGCAGCACCACGTGTTCCTCAGATGGGACACTGGGAGTGAAGCCAGATAAAGGGAGGGGCTGGTGCTATTCCTACTCCTGCTCCTGCTATTCCCGTGAAATGTCCATAGACGCAGATACATCTGCATCCTGCTAGATTGCAGCCCTTCCCAGCAGTGAAGGGAACTATGCACATGCATAGAGGAAGCCCCACTGCACTTGAGGTGATGGCCATGGACGTGCCACACCAAATTACTGACGCAGGTGAACCTCTCAGCCAGGCCAGCACCTTCCAGTGAACCCCATGCTGAGTGTCTTTTACTGGGAGATGCCGCCCTCGGCCCCAAGAAATGTCAGGCTGCCACCATGAATTGAACTGGGTGCACGGTAATCCCACGGCTAGTGGTCCTGAGTGAGGCCTTGGGTTTGGAAAGACACACACGTGCACTGGATCCAGGCAAGGTGAGTTGTTGCACCTTCCAGAGTCAAAGGTCTTAGTGAATTTGCCATCAAGTGAATCCTTGACTCAGTTTAGGAGCCCTGTGACAACTATGGTGACAACTTCTGAAATCTGTCTTCTTACTGCTACAATGGTAGACTGTGGCTGGTTAGAAATCGTTGTTCCCAGGTAGGATCACTCCTACTGGGGGCACAGTGTGCTCCCCTGAATCTGAGACCTGGTGTGATGCCCCTCAATTGGAGTCCTCATGACTGTGGACCAGTCAACAACGACAGGCCTTCTCCCACTGACAGACACTCACTCTGCTTTGGAGGCTAAGCTTGTGTACCCATGGAGGCAGGGCCGTCCCTCAGGCCTAGGCAGATTCTGTGGTTTCTCCACTGCATCCCACACTGGGGAGGTCAAGTGCATCCACCACATGCCTGCGGGTGGCCAAGGGATCAAGGACAATGGCTCTGCAGTGCTCAGGCCTGAGTCACTCCATCAGGGAATAACACGCAGCAACTCTCACTGCAAAGTGCTGCCTTGTGTTAGAGGGATCCAGAGTGGAGGTGGGAGGGGACACTAGTGAATGTCAAGTATGACCACAGGGCCACCTGCAGCAGTGGACAGTGGAGCCTGAACACTCACACTCACAATGTGACTTCCACAATGATGAGAGCTGGCTACTGTCCCTTGACTCTGGTAGCCCCATGGACTGAAACTGGGCCTGTGTAGCCCTCCTGGAAAGGGAAATATAAGGACAAACTTCAGTGGCTTCCTTCTTGGCCCCACTCATGAGGCCTGGGCACAACACAGAGGAAGCAGCACTTGTATTACACTTCGTGAGAACCTGAATCCCCTCAGCTGAGTGAGGCTCATGTCACAGTTAATGCAAAACAGTGTCAAGGGCTGTGTGGATTCTGTGGCCCAAAGTTTGATACAGCCTTGAAGTTGTAACATTAGAATACAGCTAACCGCCATCGTGTTCTCGCTACACAAAGGGGATTTTGCAAACCCTATGAGGCAGGTTCACATTGATCCTGGAGTTGGTTCAGGGGAGCAGTAGGATCTAGTGATGGGGAGCACAGGCCAGATACTGCAGGTGCGTCTTACCGGATACGTGCTTGGTCTTGCACACATTGCACAACTCTTCTATGCTTGTCTTTTTGCAATGTCATCTTTAAAATATCATGACCCATAAGCTCCCCCAGGAGTCTCACCTCTTCTCTGGGCCCTGCCCTCCCTCAGGCATCCCATCGCAGGTCTTGCTATATAGCAGGGGACATGCAAATAAGGCCCTCCCTCTGCTGATGAAAACCAGCCCAGCCCTCACCCTGCAGCTCTGGGACAGGAGCCCCAGCCCCGCCATTCCCAGGTGACCCCATTCGGTGATCAGGACTGAACACATTGACTCACCATGGAGTCTGGGCTGAGCTGGGTTTTCCTTGTTGCTCTGCTAAAAGGTAATTCATGGAGAGCTAGAGACTTTGAGTTTGTAAGTGGATGTGAGTGAGAGAAACAGCAGGTCTGGGTGGCAATTGCTGATCAGGATGTCTCTGTGTTTGCAGGTGTCCACTGTGAAGTGCAGCTGGTGGAGTCTGGAGGAGGCTTGGTCCAGCCTGGGGGGTCCCTGAGACTCTCATGTGCAGCCTCCGGATTCACCTTTGATGACCATGCCATGCACTGGGTCCGCCAGGCTCCAGGGAAGGGGCTGGAGTGGGTCTCTTATATTAACTGGAATGGTGGTAGCACATACTACGCAGACGTCGTGAAGGGCCGATTCACCATCTCCAGAGACAACAGCAAGAACACGCTGTCTCTGCAAATGAACAGTCTGAGAGCCCAGGACACGGCCCTGTACTACTGTGCAAGAGACATAGTGAGGGGACATCAGTGTCAGCCCAGACACAAACCTCCTGCAGGGTGCACGGGGCCACCAGGGGGCGCGAGGGACACAAGGAGCAGAGTTAGCCCAGGGCAGGTGCAGGTTGGGGGTAAGGGCTGGTTTCCTCTCAGGGTTGTGGCTTCCTCTCCAGAAAACAGTTTCTTCTGGGGAACTTCTCTGAATTCACCATTCTGTGTTTCCCTCTGCAGTCTCTGAGTTAGATATGTTTGTGGTCATGAGAGAAAATATTCTCACCTGCACAAAAGGCAGAGGTTGGGTTCCAGTCTCTTTCTCCTGTCCCCAAATGTACATTAATTATCAATCCTTCAGAATACCTCTGAGGGACATCTGGGTCAGACGGAGTCAGCGTCCTAAGCAAGAGAGGTAAGACCCTGTGGTGCTCAGAGTCCCAGCACGAGGCTCACATTGATTATACTGGACACAATTCAAGGGCAGAGGGACCCACCGACATTTAGTGTAGATGTTGACTCTGATGGTGTTAGACGCCTGCACACACGCACACACACACATGCATACACACACTCACACACTGAGTGCACATGGGAAGGGTGAGTCTCTCCACCACGGAGGTGTCTGCAGAGCAGGGCAGCAAGACAGTCCCAAGTGGCTTCATAGAACAAGAGGGGAGACTGGCTCAGGTTTTCACAACAGTTCCCTGGTGCAAAAGGGAGGGTGCTCTCACTGCCAGTAAGGATCTCCAGGGGTCTGGGCCTGTGACAGCCATCTGGTGAGAAAGCACCTGTGATTCCTTCCTGGGATTCCCATGAGTGGGGCAAACAGGCAAGATGAAGGATGGGCCTTCAGATGCCAGTGGACAGACACCAGCTAAGAGACTCTGACTTCGTATTCCACTCAATGACTAGGAAATATTTTAAAAAAAATTTTTGAAAAGGAGGAAAATGCCATTATGGGTAAAAAACAATACGGTCAGCAGGAAAAAAGAAGACATTTCATTAGTATGAACAAATGATAGTACTAATGAGGATGAGCAGCAGGAGGAGTTAAACAGGGTCTTGGTCCAATGTCATAGGGAAAGCTTTTCACTGTCCAAGCTCATCAGCTTATCCTGAAGGCTGTGGGTCTGCTGTGGGCTTCAAAATGCCAGAACTTCCACAGGTTCTACAAGGATGCTCAGTTTGACATTCTCTACCACAGCAGCCTTCCAAGTGTCTAGAATTCTGAACTGATGCTGTCGTTGTGGATCATGAACCCGAGGGTTTCCTCCCTTGAATTGTACTGCTCGGTTTCCCTTAAAGTCCTTAATAATATTTGTTCCAGTCTGGCTCAAGACCAGTAGTTTCCTGATGTTTCTCCAACACACACTCTGTGCTGGATGAACACGACGAGAGACTGCTGAAAAGATGTAGTAAAAAGACCCTGATTCTGTGGTGACTGTGGTGTCTCTAACATGTGAACTGCTTACAAAATTGTTTACTCTTGCATGCAATAGGGAAAATGCTAGCAGTTGTGGTAAAATCTAAATGTTTGTTCAGTCCAGCTACCAAGTCATGGGGTAACAACTGATGTGTCCTGGAGGGACTGGACCACAATGCTGTAAGCAAGTGCTCATGGTACAATGGCGAAGGAGTTCAAGAATTGCTTAAAGCTGTGACACTTATATTTCAGAATGCTAATTAGATCAATGTTTTCAGAAGATTTCCAATGAGTGGACGGTGTGATACGTGAGCAGTGGTGATGCCGCACAAGCTTAGATGGCATCACAAAGTAGGTTTAGGCTGCTTGTTCTGGGGAATGACCTCCCACAGCACTTCTTTAATCCCCATATTATTTTTTTGCATGATTCCTGTTTACTTTAGTTGGGTCTCTAGGATTTAGAAGTCTATCTCAAAGTTCCTTAACTTTGGTTAATTTTGATAGGTTTTCCAGAACTTTTGTTTGCAAAATATCCCAAGTTCATGGACTACTCTAAAAACATACCAATTCAATCCCAGTTTTCTGCTAATTGACAAGTACTAAAAAGGGCAATGACTTCTCTCACATGGGCTGATTTTACCTCCAGTTGAGCACAACATTGTAATGGAAATTTTTCTTCCGTAATATGAATCTCTGTTTAATAACTTCCAGTCTTATTACTGAAGTTTGATTGATCAACAAATAATATTGTCTCAAGGGTCTCAATGAGAATCTAATCCAAGAATATACAGAACTTTTCTCTGATGCAGACAAAATAGCTCTGTGCCCATACTTAGCTTTCAGCCACGTGTCCTAGCACAGAGTGAACCTCATGCCACTGTTGACCTCAGTGGAGGCTCCTGACTAGGAAATCAGGTACTTTTGATTTTAATGCCTGTAGACCGTCATATCTGGATATTTTAGCCAAAAGTAATGGCCACATGAAGTAACTAAACACTAAGGAAAATCATAATCTAATGAAACAAGAAGCCGTGATGTGAGTGGCTCCATCTTTGCCAATTTCAAAAGTTCATCCACACAAGGAGCTTCCTGTCTCAACGTTTCACACTGATATGCAGAAAACGTTCACTTCTTCCCCCAGACCCCCCTTGTGTGGATGTGATGAGAGAGTTTTCAGGGTCCCACAGATAGGACAAGGTTGGAAGAAGAGAAGACACCTTTCTGAAATTTCCCCTGGAGGATAAGCAAGGTCACAAAAGAGACTCTCTCCTGCCTCCATGACTAGAACTCTGTCACACGCCCACGTGCACACGAATTCCTGATGGGCATAAATGCTACAATGATGAGGCTGACCATTTTATCACATAAAATTACTGGAAACTGACATAAATATTTTCTTTTCCTTCCTATGTTTTTTTCTTCTTCTTTGTTCTTTTGGAAAGAAGGTCCTGTTGTGCCACCTAGCCTACAGAACAGTGCCATCATCATAGCTCACAGCAACCTCAAAGTAATGGACACAAGTGATCCCGCTGCCTCAGCCACCCAAGTGTCTGGGACTACAGGTGCACCCACAGTGGCCGGGTGAGATACATATATGTATAAAGCATTGTCTCACTGTCCTGCCAACTAGACTGACCTCAAACTCTTCACCTCAAGTGACCCCCCTACTGGGGCCTCCCAAAGCGATGGCTTTACAGGCATGGGTCACAGCACATGATCATATTGAATAACTAACTTTCCTTAATCTAAAGTTAATTACTTTTTGATCATTACCTGAACTTTCACTGAAACATTCCTAGTGTGATTGAGTTTCATTTTCATTTCCAATGTTCAAAACTGGGGCTCCATGAGAGTCCCACAACTCAGGCCCTTTACCTGGAGCTCAGGTGTGGCCCAGGCTGTGGCTCCTGTGGGACCTGGGAAAGATTGATGAGACTGTCTCACCCACCATTGCTGGGACCCTCCTGCTGTCACCTGGGCCTGGACTCACGTTGGAAATGCAAGTGGCCATTAGTAGCTGAGAGAATGAGATTGATTGGTCAAAGTGGGATGTGTCCACTGAGACTCTCACAGAGTCACCTTCCTCACCTGTGGCATCAGGGAGACCTGCAGGTGGAAACCTCAGTGTGCTGAGAGCTCTGTGGTGGCATCCAGGTCCTTGTGAGTGGAGTCTTTGTGGCTCCATATGATGACACAGCACCCTGGAGTCAAGGCCCTCCTGTGTGAAGTGTCTGCCCCAGATGGACCTTTTTCCAAGAGCCTCCTCATCCTCCCCCCTCTGCTCCTCCTGACTGCCCTCTCCTATGTTCTCCTCCTTCCTATGGAGAGCAAAATCATTCCTTGTTTTTATTCTCACACCCATCGTTATCAAGAAGGACCCAAGGTCATGTATTGAACAAGGATTTCTCTATAAAGCACATGGGATTCACAAAAGATTTCTTCCACAGTGTGGTGTGTCATCATGGGAGACACTTGTGGAAAATGAGGGGCACCATCAATCTTACCAAGAGATCTCCATGCTTGAGAAATTTTTATGTCTATCTGGAGACACAGATGCATCCTCATTGCAAGTAGAGAAGGAATTTATAGCACAAGAGCCTTTGTGGCATTCTATGGGCCTTGCCTCTGAGATGGCTTCAGAGTAAGACAGTGAAGGGTGAGAACATGACAGTGTGTTTCGTGGAGTGCGGAGGAAGGGAGAGGACTGCCAGGGCAAAGGGGAGTGCTCTGATTTGCAGTTATTTTGTTTAGTTACTGATGGGGAGAAGACCACTGAGGCTTAGGGACCCCATTTCTGAGGCTGTGGGAGGAAAGGAGGTGAAGGGATGCTGCCTGAGCAGGAGCCAGAGATAAGGGCAGAAGTTAACTGCCTAGTTGGGGGACATTCCAGTGATCTGGGAGTACAGCAGAGCAGACTCCCACCTTAAAGCCTGAGGGGCCTCATGCCTAAAAAGCCACAGAGCGGCTTGATATCAAAACCACACATGGCTATAAAGGAAGATTGCAAAATGTCAGCCCTGGAAAATGGACCCCAGACTCCCACCCTTAAAAAACACCAGGTTGAGCTCCCTCCCTCCCCTTTCTCAGTAAAATGCCTCAGTTGATGGGGAGCTAACCTCCCAGTCAGAAGTACTAATCTCTTTGTTCCACAATGGAATGGGCCACAGCTGCTGAGTTCAGAGATACTATCTGTACATAGTTTAAGGCGTATTTTTGCTTAGTAATGAGCTACGTGTTCCTGCTTCTATAGACAAGAGTAATTAGCTAAGGCATCTTGTGACTTTTAGGGGAGACTTGAAACTTCTACACATTGTAACCCATGAGCTTTTCACGTGAAATCATTGTAATCTATAGCATGAAATAGGGAATAGACACAGGTGCTAGATTTCAGTCAATGCCACCAGGCTCACGGGAATGCTGGTGGCCCCTGACTTCCCTGCACCCTTTCACCTTACTTTTTCTGTCCGTGTCTTTGTCTCTCCCATCTTTGCAGCCCACAGTGCCTGGGGACCCGGTCATATCACGGGCTTCATGAACCCCCGATAGTTTACAGTATTTTTATTCTTCAAGATTGGTAGGGAGTGAAAACATACTGTATTTATGTAAAGCCCAGGAAAGCTTCCGGGCTCAGGTGTTGGTGAGTGGATACGATGCTGCAGGAAGCTGTCTGTGCCCTTGTGGGGGACAGAGGGAAGTGTTCACTCAGCCTGTAGCCCAGGACCAGGGACGAGGTGACAAAGAAGGCAGGTGTCCTCCTGGGGAGACCAGGACTTGGTGATTCTGTTGGGTATGTCAGCATGGGCTTGGGCAGGGGTACCAGGGTTTGTCCCAGAAAAATGGCATCTGATGAAAAGTCCTGATGTTAAGAGAGTCTAGGGTGGAGTGAGTTATGGGAATCTGCCCGGGGGGGGGGGTCTCCTATGAGGGCGTGAAGGGCACAAGGACACGACACAGAGGTGCAATTCTCAATAGAAGTAGCAAACATTTTTCATCAGAATCACTGAATGCTACAAGAGAAGATAATCCAGTCAACGTGTGAGGAAAATATTTGAAAAACTGAAAACAAAGAATATTTTTCCCAGATATTTTTTCATTCAAAAACAAGGAAGAAATTTTTTTAAAATCCCAGACAAACAAAAGGTAAAGGAGTTCTTTACCAGTAGGCCTGCCTTATACGTGCCAAAAGGAAGGTTTTTACCTGAAAAAGTCCATTGATAAAAAACAAAACTTATGAAAGCATAAAACTTAATGATTTAATTAGCATAGACACATATGAAGAGTACTCTATAATGTTGGTGTGTCAAACAATTTTAATCTCCTATAAGGGTCAAAATACAAAATTATCAATAACAACTCTCTTAAAATTATGTAAACTCTGACATCAGAAACATAAAATGTTATGGCTGTGTGTAAAAGTGTAAAATTTTTGATATGCAATGACAATTTAGTTGTTATCAATTGAAAATAGACACTTCTAAGTGTAAGGTGTTTTATGTAAGCCCCATGGTAACAACAAAAGTAAATTCTATACTAGGCACACAAAAGAATAATAGAAAGCATTCAGAGCATACCACTACAGAAAACTGTCAAACCACAAAGAAGTCAGCAAGAAAAGTAGAAACCACAGATACATCTATAAAACGTCCAGCAAACAAAACAGAGGAGTAGTCACTACATATTGGAATTACTCGGAATATAAATGGATTAAATTATCCAATGAAAAGAAAGAATGACTGAAAGGTAAAACAAATAAATGAATAAAAAGACTCAACTATTCCTCTGGTACAAGAGACACACCTAACTTTTAAAAATACACATAGACAGAAGTCGAAGCTATAGAAAAATAAATTTCATGAAAATGAAAACCAAAATAAAGTAGAGGTAGTTACACTGTTATGGTCTGAGATGTGAGAAATGACCACCTAAAGACCGAATTGAGCCAAATCAGGAGTCCTTATTAGCGGGCCAGCGACTACCCTCTGTACCGCCCAAAGACGGCACAGAGAGCAGCAGTGAGCCTTTGAAACAGAAAGTTTTTATATTGTAAGTTTGTGGGTGGATAATTACTAAGATAGAGTAAGCACGTGTACAAAAAGCCTTGAGTAAGCATTATATCATTTTCTTATCCTTGGTGTAACAGGATCTGGACAGTTTGGGCTCTGGGCTGTATCTTGTTCATGCAAAACATGAGTGTTGTAATGGCTTCACGCAAAACGTGGGGGCTGTAATCACTTTATGCAGAACATGGGTGTTGTAGTCACTTAGAAATTTCTGTGTTGGGGGTAGCAAGCAGGAGCAAGCAGGTTTACAGAAGCAGAATGGCAGATTAATGATTTTTCGGCGCGAAACTCAGACTAAGAATACATACACGAAACACAATAGACTTCAGCTCAGAAGTAGAAATTAGAGAAAAAGAAGGACCTTGCGTAATTGTAACTTGTGAATTCATAAAAAGGATATCCCTTTTGTAAATAAATACCCCCTATCATCAGGGCACTGAAATATGAAAAGCAATTACGTAAAAAGCTCAAGGGATGAAAAGACTGCAATACAACAGAGTAGGAGACTTCATTGCCCCATTTTCAGCAATAGGCAGATCATTAAAAGAGGGAAAAAAAAGAAAATATAGAAGACTTCTTGATTTTAAACCAACTTCCCTAACAAATATATGTGGGACACTCCATCCATCTATAGCAGAGCAGGACGACTGTAGTTAAGAAATTAATATGCACTGTACACTTTCAAGTAGCTGGAAGAGAGCATTTTGCATATTCCAAACACAAAGAAATCATAAATGTCTCAGATTATAAATTTGCTATTTGCCTGATTTGATCATTAGACATTTTATACACATGTAATATAAAAAATCTAAAATTATTAAGCAGATTTAAAAATGTTAAAAGTCCTTTCTATTTAGATAGGATGGTATTGTCACACAGTAAAAATAAATCAACACAGAGCTGAAAAATGGATATTACTTTACCTTTAAATAGTACATTTCCTAAAAATGATACATGCATTCAGTTTTATAAAATATATTTAATTGTATTTTATAATATTGGTTGGAATGGACACACTTTCACATAGAAAAATATAATCTCCACTTTGGAGAACTACTTCATAGCATGAATACAGATATTTTCAACTGAACCAAGTGGAAAGAGTAACATTGGGGCAGTGCCCGTGTGTGTGTGTGTGTGTGTGTGTGTGAGGTGTGGGAGCCTTTGCAAGTGCACAGAGCTACGTCCATGGCGGATGTGTTGTGTGTGTGTGTGTGTGTGAGGTGTAGGAGCTTTTGCAAGTGCACAGAGCTACGTCCATGGCGGATGTGTTGTGTGTGTGTGTGTGTGTGAGGTGTAGGAGCTTTTGCAAGTGCACAGAGCTACGTCCATGGCGGATGTGTTGTGTGTGTGTGTGTGTGTGTGTGTCTATGTGTGTTTATGCACCTTCAAATTCTAAGAGATTCTTGGGGATGTTACTTGGGGTTAGTTATAATATTTGGAAAATTGTTGCCTATATAATTCTTCAAAGATTTATTTTTGTCTGTTTGTTTTTAATTTTCCTTTGGAATGTGAAACATACATATTACAATTTTCATAGTGATATTCTGTCTTCTTCACTCTTTTTGTCTATGCAACTTGGTTTGTGTCATTCCCAATGACACTTTCTTAAGTCCCTGGTTTCATT